>NW_027248354.1:2280000-2342500 GCF_041260155.1 Ptychodera flava | reverse complement strand
GAGAAGTTGTGCGGCTCTGCGAAAAACACGAGTATACGATGACGTCAAACAGAGAAAAATACCATGGGATTATATATTTATCACATGAACAGTCTTCTTATTTTTCTTTTGGCGTAGATGGATCAAAATTATCGTAACAAATTGCATGAATTTCGTCGCAATTTGTGTTTTACTTACGCGGATTACTTTCATTTAAAGAGTAAAGCGGCCCGTCACCCAGGAGATACTTTCATTCATAAATCCCATCAAGCTGAAATTTGCTACATTACAGGGTATCTCCACCAACCAGACGTACGGATTCGGTCACGTGAACGTGTCAATCATTGTCTCGCGCTGTACCGATGCTAAGGCAAGTTGGCCATCGGCGGACATAGCTTTCACCGTGCTAGCGACGGATAACCATAGTATTCAGAGTTACTTAGAATATTTACAGTTATATTTATGAAGTAAATGAGACGACACGATCGAAACAGTAATTCTCATTCTCAGAGATGCCGTGGCTTTCAAAATATCACACAAGTTTACGACCTTTGCGAGCGCGAAAGATTCCGTTCGATGACACACTCATTGCATGTCTGTGCCCACAACGCAACGTTGCCGTCACCGGTCTCTGCCGGTGTCAACTCGTCAATCCCGATCTCGGTCATCAATGTTTTCGTCTTACGAACTTTGATGTTTGCATTGACACATATCTCGTCCATGGATACATCCTAATTTTGTTGACGGAAACTCTGTTTTGAGTGTTGTCTGAGTCAACTTTCGAAGTACATGGGATTCTACAGCGCTGCACACAGCTCGACAGCTTATGTCTTCGCTATATACAGCATTATGCCGCGCTGCAAGTTTGATTCCGACGGGGATTCCGAGCGAGACTTTACGGAGTTTTTGTGTGATTAAAGAAATTGATCGTTGTTAGGGAGCGTTCAGTTTTTACAGCTGGGGGGGGCCGGCAAAATCTTGTCGCCGGTGTTCAAAAAAATATAGACCCCCCCTGCATTTTTCGTGAAATAAAGATGACCCCCCCCCTTTGTCAGACGAAAAAAATTGATGACCCCCCCCCCCCCGCTTAAAAATAACTAAAACCCATACGTCAAATTTACCCGCATGGTTTGGATTTGAACTCCGGTACGCCGCGCACTTTGTTCGTGTAGCAGAGATGCCAGTGCACAAACTTCTCAGCCACATCCATTGAAACGTCTGTTAATTAGGACGACTGTAAGGCAATTTTTAACTTCATTTCAATAGACAACTCATGTCCATGGACATTGTATAAAGTGAACTTTATTGGAGTGGTTCGCCAAAGGCAGCCCTCCGGTTAAGAGGGTCATGGGCCATTACGTAAAGTCAACTTTATTCTAGTGGGCCACCGGTACCACCGGTAAAGAGGGGCGATCATGGCTATTGCATAAAGTGGACTTGAATGGACAGGGCTGCTGAAGGCGCACGGCCATTAAGATTGCCGTGGGGTATTACATAAAGTCAATGTATTGGAGTGGGCCGCCGCAGGCGGCCCGCCGTAAAGAGGGTCGATCATGGCCATTGCATGAAGTAAACCTAATTGGAGTGGGCCGCCAAAGGCGTCTGCCTGTTAAGAGGGTCATGGGTAATACATAATGTACATTTTTTGTAGTGGGCCGCCGAAGGCGGCCCGCCGGTAAAGAGGTCGATCATGGCAATGGCATAAAGTGAACTTTATTGTTGGTATTATGTTTTTGAAAATGTGGTGACCCCCCTTTCTTACCAGTGAAAAAGCGATGACCCCCCCTTTGCGGATTCCAAAATTTTGATGACCCCCCCTGGATTTTGCCGCCCCCCCCCCCCGGCCGTAAAAACTGAACGGTACCTTAGTCGAATGACTTTAGGCTTGTGCCTCCTATGTCGCTTTCCCGAAGATTATACTATACTCATTTATTCAGTTTGAGGTGTAGGTTTTGGTTTTATCGCCAACCGGGATCGCCAGGTAGGACGTCCACGCGACTCGACTGGAGCCTAGCTGTGATATCGCAGCGGTACTTGTGGCGTGTGTCGAACGCGCTCGGTTTTGGGTCATCGCCACAGTCCCGCTGCAGGCCAAACCATAGGCTTCGTTGGCAGTTTACGACGAGACCGACCGGTGTCGTAGATTTAGCTCGCAAAATAATGAACTACATTAGCCTTTGAATAAATAAACTTGTCTCTATGCATGTATTAGCTTCAGTCTTGCCACAAAAAAGGCAGCTCACGGTCGGCCGGGCTGTGCGCGGTCTTTTCCTAATGTGCTGCCGTGAAGCAGCAGCTGCTACAGGCCAGCAGCTGTATCAGTAAGTTAGAGCGCGGTCCTATGTACATAAAATTTTGCAGCTTTATCACATGAACTGGCCCGAATTCCCACCTGTGTGACGTAGAACAGGACGGATAAGAAATCCGAATTACCCCTGTTGTACGTCATCAACCGGAACTTTTTTCTTTCATGGTACCGTTCATACATGCAGGCGTCGCGACACAGACCGATTTGTTGTGATCGATGCCGTGCTAGCTCGCACGTTATTTTTACAAAAAGGTGACCCGATAAATCCAGACATGGAAACATAGAAGGCATATTTGTCCAACGAAATTTCAAGTCGCTAAAACAATAGCTTTTCCCGAGAATCGAATGGAGATACCGACGATCGTTATTTTAATGGCTCAGTAATGTCTCGGCTCCAGTTAGCTGTGATATCGCAGCGGTACTGTTGGCGTGTGTCGAACGCGCTCGGTTTGGGGTCATCGCCACAGTCCCGCTGCAGGCCAAACATAGGCTTCGTTGGCAGTTTACGACGAGACCGACCGGTGTCGTAGATTTAGCTCGCAAAATAATGAACTACATTAGCCTTTGAATAAATAAACTTGTCTCATCTTTATCGTTGACTATCTGAGACTCATTCTGTACCCTGCTAACTTCCTCGAAGATAAGAACACGTATTTTCGACCATTTTCCGTGAGCCGTCGACGGTTTCTACGATGTTTGCTCGATCTCGCGTACAACACACTGATACCTTGGAGGTCAAAGTTCAAACTCAAGCAGGAACCATCGACGACTCATCGAAAAACGGTCGAAAATACATGTTGTCACAGTCGGGTTCGTTAGCAGGAGTAGAGGATGAGTCGTAGATAGTTAGTGATACAGTAGGTATAATTTTATTTATTGCAAGCTTTATCTATTTTATTATTTTGCGAGCTAAATCTACGACACCAGTCGGTCTCCTCGTAAACTGCCAACGAAGCCTATGCGTTGGCTCGCAGCGGGACTGTGGCGATGACCCCAAACCGAGCGCGTTCGACACACGCTACAAGTACCGCTGCGATATCACAGCTAACTGGAGCCGAGACATTACTGAGCCATTAAAATAACGATCGTCGGTGCGGTATCTCCATTCGATTCTCGGGAAAAGCTATTGTTTTAGCGACTTGAAATTTCGTTGGACAAATATGCCTTCTATGTTTCCATGTCTGGATTTATCGGGTCACCTTTTTGTAAAAATAACGTGCGAGCTAGCACGGCATCGATCACAACAAATCGGTCTGTGTCGCGACGCCTGCATGTATGAACGGTACCATGAAAGAAAAAAGTTCCGGTTGATGACGTACAACAGGGGTAATTCGGATTTCTTATCCGTCCTGTTCTACGTCACACAGGTGGGAATTCGGGCCAGTTCATGTGATAAAGCTGCAAAATTTTATGTACATAGGACCGCGCTCTAACTTACTGATACAGCTACTGGCCTGTAGCAGCTGCTGCTTCACGGCAGCACATTAGGAAAAGACCGCGCACAGCCCGGCCGACCGTGAGCTGCCTTTTTTGTGGCAAGACTGAAGCTAATACATGCATAGTGCTAGCGCTTATGCTATTCAAGAGCATTTGAACTTTCCTGTTTATTTTGTGCGAGCGACAACAATGACCGTGGTATTTTTTTACCACAGCGCGGTGAATTTTACACAGCGCGGACATTTTTTTACCACAGCGCGGCGATTTTGTTAACACAGCACGGTGATTGTCGTTTTCCTTCACGGTACAGGAGAGATCACCACTGATCTGGGCTGTTCGTAGAAGAAAGGACATCCGCTAGGCGTCGACCACACAGTGCTCGTTCAATGCAGGTCACTGCAGTTGGCTGTGCAACCTACTTTCGCAGTCTACAGAATTCAGAGAATAAAGACAAAATTTCATTCGGGAATTTTGGTGCAATAAACCCATGCACTATGATAGATGAAGGCAATTTTGTGTAACAAGACAGCAATTCTTGGTCTTGGGCTTTTCTCGGAGCATTCGACGCAAGGAGAATGCCAGTACACGGAGCATGGTGCTTGGTTGTGTTTACGAGAATTATAAATGATCAGACTTCCAATTCACCAGTCAATCAGCGACACTGAGCCGATAGAGTATATGAGATTCATTGAGCATGGAGGTAGAAAGAGATCTCTTGCGACGTCTTTAATGAATCTCATATACTCGGTCAGTTGAGCGTCGCTGATTTACTGGTGTTTTGAGCATCTGATCATTTCTAATTCTTGTAAACACAACCGTTGTATTAGGGACTGCTCAGTTTCTTCGGCCTAGGGGGAGGTGGTTTATTTTTTGCCGACGTCAAAAAGTAGCTGAACCCCCCATTCCAACTTTCGAAAACAGGATGACGCCCCCTGTGTGAAACAAAGTTTATCAAAAAGTGGAATATATAATTATATATATATATATATATATATATATATATATATATATATATATATATATATATATATATATATATATATATATATATATATAGAAGAAACTTGGGTTGAAACACACTACCACACCTGGTTGTTAGGTTCCAAACGTATTTATTATACCTCAAACACAACGTTTCGCTCTAAATTTAGAGCTTCTTCAGGTGTTTTCTACAATAAAAAGTACGAACATGAAAATTACAATGGTTGAATTGTGTCGGAAAACGAGCAATGTAGAGTTATAAGTCTGTAAAAATCTGGAAATGTACATGAATGACAGGAGAGACTAAAAATTATAATGGTTGAATTTTATAGAAAAACGAGCAATGTGGAGTTACAAGTATCTGAAAATCTATAAATGTACATAAATGAAAGGAGAGAGACTAACCTCGAGGTTGTGACTACGGTCAAAACTGTCTGGACCTACGCCGAGAGCTGGAAATTGGCGCGCTGAAGTCCAGGAGGGGTCCCTTTAAATACTCAAAAGCTGGTATGTGGGGGCGCTGTTAAATGCTATGTAAATTTTGGGCGAATGTTTAGGCCAGCTGGAGACAGTGTGTCAAGTTTTTTGATCCATTGTGATTCTAAATGTTTGCGTAGTTTGTCATCCTGTTTATTGACTTGGATGATGCCAATTATTGAAACATCACTGATACTGTGTTGATCAGAATTAAAATGTATGGCGACCGGGGTATCTTTTTTATGACGCACTGAGGAGAGGTGGTTATTGAAACGAAGTCTGAGAGATGTTTTAGTTTCCCCGACATATTGTTTATGGCAGCGTTGGCATGTGAGGAGGTATACGACGTTTTTGCTGTTGCAGCTGATGGCATTTCTGATTGTGTATGTTTTCTTGTTGACTGTGCTTTGGAACTGTGATGTATTAAAGGTATATTTGCAAATATTGCAACCCCTCGTAGATTGACATTTGGTGAAACCGGGGCTGGATTCACCGGCGTTGTTAATATTAGAGCGGACAAGGAGGTCTTTGAGGTTGACATTGCGTCGATATGATATAATTGGCATGTTAGGGATGGCTTCTTTACATCTTGATGACTTATGGAGTGTTGGGAGGTTCGAGGACATGATGAATTTCAAGTTAGGGTGACGGGGATTATAAGTCGAGACTAGTGGGATTCGACAGTCTCCCTGTTTGTTTTTGTACTGAAGGAGAGCCGGCCTGGGGATTGATTTCGCTCTATTTATTGTTCTTTAAAGAGGTTGTGAGGGTAATCCCGTTCAATCAGCGATTGTTGTAGAATGTTGAGGCGCGCATCACGCCATTCTGGCTCCGAACAAATGCGACAAATGCGTATTGCCAGGCCGTAGGGGACACCTAGTTTCATATGTCTGGGGTGTGCTGACTGAAAATGTAAATATGATGGGTATCAGTTGGTTTTTCGTACAAGTTACTTGTAACTCCACATTGCTCGTTTTTCTATACAATTCAACCATTGTAATTTTTAGTCTCTCCTGTCATTCATGTACATTTCCAGATTTTCACAGACTTATAACTCTACATTGCTCGTTTTCCGACACAATTCAACCTTTGTAATTTTCATGTTCGTACTTTGTAGAAAACACCTGAAGAAGCTATAAATTTAGAGCGAAACGTTGTGTTTGAGATATAATAAATACGTTTGGAACCTAACAACCAGGTGTGGTAGTGTGTTTCAACCCAAGTTTCTTCTATCTTCACCCCACTCCACGCTCCACTGGGGATCACCTGAATTCCTACAGTTTCTTATATATATATATATATATATATATATATATATATATATATATATATATATATATATATATATATATATATATATATATATATATATATATATATATATATATAACAAAATCTTAGAATTTGGATGGTCTCAACAAAACACAACTTATGGTTCTTACAGTGACAAGCTTTCGCCTTGTTCACAAGGCATCGTCAGGTCCAACTGATATCTATCTATCTATCTATATATCTATCTATCTAGATAGATAGATAGATAGATAGATAGATAGATAGATAGATAGATAGATAGATAGATAGATAGATAGATAGATAGATAGATAGATAGATAGATAGATAGATAGATAGATAGATAGATAGATAGATAGATAGATAGATAGATAGATAGATAGATAGATAGATAGATAGATAGATAGATAGATATAGATATAGATAGATAGATAGATAGATATATATCTCATAGAGAAAACAGAAAAGTATCAGGAACTTGTCATGCTTTTCATATGAAGGGCATGCTAAAAATATGCTTGATATTTAAAAAAAAATGCGGTCAAGGGTGCGCCGAAAAATTTTAAACATACAGATATCTCAAATATATATGTCAAATATGTAAAGTTTTGCACAAGGACAGGGCTCTAAAATATGTATTAATTATTATTAATGTAGCACGCCCAAAGGGCGCGCTGCAAAATGCAGCTCAATGCTGAAATTTGTGGCTGACACAATCCATTTTATGCAAGTATGAGCCCTTGTTGAACTTGAAAAACACGCTGTCCCCTCTATTGGGCATGTCAAAAACATTGTAACCCCCCCCCATCACCAAAGTCAAAAAGAGGGTGACCCCCTTGAATCCACTGCCCCCCCCCCCTGGCTGAAGCAGCTGACCAGTCTCTTAGCTACAACCTCGCGTGTACCTACATGCTCATTGTGTCAAATGCCCCGAGGAAAGTGCAAGACCAATAATTGCTGTCTTTTTAATCAAATTTATCTTCATCCATCAATGTGCATGCGTTTATTGCACCAAGATTTCAGTCTTAATTTTTTGTCAATGTTATTCTCGGTACTGTGTAGACGACGAAAGATCGTCGCACAGCTGACGGACTGCAGCGGTCTCAGTGAATGATCGGTGTATGGTTGACGCCATTGTATAGTTGACGAGTAGCCCTGCGTACAGGTCTATGTGTTCCCGGCGTTATACGGCCTCCACCACAGCCGTATAACACCGGGAACACACAGACATGTACACAGGGCATAACTACGAGCAGCCCAGATCAGTAGTGATCTCACACGTGATAGCAATACCACGATCATTGTTGTGGCTAGCTTACTAGATCAAAATAAACCGGAAAGTTCAAATGCACTTGAATAGCACAAGCGCCAGCACTATGCGTGTATTAGCTTTCGTCTTGCCAGGGTCTAGCCGCGTATGATACCGGGCAGAGTTCAATCAAACTTTCTGAGCACAAGCATCACTAGGTATTAAACTTAATCCAAGACGAGTCTGTATGTAAAATTTTCCCACCGAGTCTGTGTATAAAATTTCCCAGCTAGCTGTATGTAAAATTTTCCCACCGAGTCTGTGTATAAAACTTCCCAGCGTGCTGTGTCTTCAGAACGAGTTTGTATGTAAAATTTTCCCACCGAGTCTGTTTATAAAACTTCTCAGCTATAGCTCTCTTCAGAACGAGTCTGTATGTAAAATTTTCCCACCAAGTCTGTGTATAAAACTTCCCAGCATGCTGTGTCTTCAGAACGAGTTTGTATGTAAAATTTTCCCACCGAGTCTGTGTATAAAACTTCTCAGCTATAGCTCTCTTCAGAACGAGTCTGTATGAATCGACTCTGTGTATAAAACTTCCCAGCATGCTGTGTCTTCAGAAAGAGTTTTTGTGTAAAATTTCCCACCGAGTCTTTGTATAAAACTTCTCAGCCATAGGCTATAGCTCTCTTCAGAACGAGTCTGTATATGTAAAATTTTCCCACCAAGTCTGTGTATGAATCTTCTCAGCTATAGCTCTCTTCAGAACGAGTCTGTATGTAAAATTTACCCACCGAGTCTGTGTATAATACTTCCCAGCTATAGCTGTGCCCTCAGAACGAGACTGTATGTAAAATTTTGCTGTGTGCAGTTGTATCATCATAACGAGGCCCGATATATACAAACTTTTTGCAGCTGTATCGCTGTATTAGAACGAGGTTCTATACGTAAGAAACTTACTCAGCTCAGCTTAATTAGAACGAGGCTGTATATATAAGATTTTGCAGCGCTGTCATGTCAGATGATGTAAACGTCAGTAGCTGCCTCAAAAACGAGGCTCAATGTAAAATCTTTGAGCTTTATCAAAGTCGTATGTATGTATGTATGTATGTATGTATGTATGTATGTATGTATGTATGTATGTATGTATGTATGTATATGTATGTATGTATGTATGTATGTATGTATGTATGTATGTATGTATGTATGTATGTATGTATGTATGTATGTATGTATGTGTGTATGTATGTATAACCACCAACCCCATATTCCAAATGAAAACGAGGCTCAATGTAAAATCTTCGAGCTGTATCAAAGTCAGATGTATGTATGTATGTCTGTATGTCTGTATGTATGTATGTATGTATGTATGTATGTATGTATGTATGTATGTATGTATGTATGTATGTATGTATGTATGTATGTATGTATGTATGTATGTATGTATGTATGTATGTATGTATGTATGTATGTATTCTACATGTATGAATGAATACGCTATATGCGTGCGCGTATTATGTATGTATATGTATGCATACGCAAACATATGTGTGGGGCAATGTATCTGTATGTATGTGTATACACACGCACACACACATATATATAATATATATATATATATATATATATATATATATATATATATATATATATATATATAATTCCTCTCTATATATACATTTCCACTTTTTCTATCTCTAAAAAAGCTTGATTGTATAAATTATTTTTTACATTTGGCGCCTTTTATGTTTGAGACATCATCGTTTAAAGCGGCACTTTTCAATCCCAGGTTCTCGCATTAGTGGAGTTCTCCTCCCATTCAAACACTTGGCCAGTACGATGTTTGATTTCTATACCATTGATTACACAAACTGATCTCAACCTTTTGTCACATTTTGCTAATCCTGCAAACAGAGTTTATGCAAGCTTTTGATTGACGGTCGGTTCAAATCGCCAACGGTCATTGATTCCCCACCACAAACGCTTGAATTTCCTAAAAAATTGTCTTCCAGTCGTGTTAGACTTTGAATATAACCACAGAGTTCGATCGGCAGCATCTTCGCGCTGACCGCTTGGCAGTCTGTCTGTGTTTTTGCGGCCGGGAAAAACTAAAAAGTTGCATTTTCTGGAGCATGTGCCTGCGTGTTGCCTGTTTGGTGTCCACTTACACAATGAACGCCGCCATAACTTGGCGTCCTTTTAAAGGGAGGCTCCGCCTTTAACAGTTCGCTATGATATACCACTTGCCCTAGACAAAACATTTGGAGATGGACACCGATTTCGCGATGACTTCTTCCTTGATCACCCATTTCTTGAATATCTTACGGCTGAAAGCACCAACTTAAATTCATTGCCTGAAGTGCACGCCAACTCTACCAACCAAAGAACAGTTTTTTTCTTGTCTTCCAGTATGGGAGACGATGTTAGGGACTGGCCAGTTTGTTCAGCCTCGCGCGCTCTGTACGTACATGTGTAGTACACACACTCCAGAGATTGCAAAAAGCCGTCTGAGAAAGATTTGCACCATAAATCGGAAGAAAAAATGTTGACATTGCACTAAAACGGTCACTATGTGACAATGTGTAGCTGTGGCAACACAGCTATTGTTGGCGGGGTAGCGTGCGCCGCTATGTGGGTCATCAAAAGGCGGTGTTGACTTTTGATGACCTGCATAGCCACGCACCCTACGCCGCCAATAGATAGCTGCGTTTCCACAGCTAGACAATTTGATGTCCCAGTGAAGAATGTATTAATTAAAGATGTATAATAATAAGGTTATCACGAAAATACCGCGACGGATGCACTAGGACATTGGCGCCGTGTATCACCCTCCGCTTCGCGTCGAGCGATACGATGCACCAATATCCTCGTGCATCCTTTGCGGTATTTTCGTAATAACTTCATATTAGTAAAGTTACGCGTCGGAAGGGCGCGCCGAAAAATGAAACTGAATGTTGACATTCATGGCTAGCACGATGCATTTGATACATTTTAGG
Source organism: Ptychodera flava (assembly GCF_041260155.1). Taxonomy (NCBI): domain Eukaryota; kingdom Metazoa; phylum Hemichordata; class Enteropneusta; family Ptychoderidae; genus Ptychodera; species Ptychodera flava. The sequence goes on along the minus strand of NW_027248354.1, from coordinate 2,331,783 downwards.
CAAGTATGAGCCCGTGTCGAAATTTAAAAACACACTGATCCCCTAATGGGCATTTTAAAATAGGTGACACCATCACCAAAGTGAAAAAAGGTGACCCCATGAAGCCACCGACCTCCCGGCCAAAGAAACTAACCAGTCCCTCATTCCCGCTATTTTTTTACAGTATCTTGAGTCAATCATCGTAGCCAAGCCCCGCCCTGTACATTTGGTCACAATGAGATAAATGTTACACCTTAATTCCAATTCGATACAGTTATTTCCGCCATAGTATGAAAAGATACTGGGCCTCGCCAAATATGAAATGGGAAAATCGGACATTTGGTATATTGGAAATTGAAAAAACGGAAATACGAATTGTGGGAAATAGAGTTTGTCAGAGGAAAATTTGAATGGCCGTAAAGTGCCATCCTCACAGCAGTATACACCTGTTTCCTATATTTCAATCTCAGCCCAAAGATTTTAAATTACGAAATAGGCCTAAAAGTTAATAATCAAGATGATAAAACCATTTGAAAATTGAAAATTAGCTCCATTTCGATTTTCATTTTTGAAAATGCAAATTGGTTTATTGGTTGGCCGAATTGTGCCATGGATTCTCACATCAGTATACACCTGTTTCCTATTTTTCAATCTCAGCCCAAAGATTTTAAATTTAGAAATAGGCCTAAAAGTTAATAATCAAGATGATAATCGAATTCGCCGATTTCAGGAAATATTAGAATTTCATTTGGCTGTCATTAGCCATGGACCGAAAACCAAATGCAATCATTTGGGCTATTCTCAGTAATAACTCGTGAACTTTGAGTATGTGTCATGCGAATTGAAGAAGGGACCATAATATTGCGGCCCTTGCTGTTCAAAGGTCAAACTATAGCGGCGTAACCTTTTTGAATGGATTACGCAACATATTGATCTTAAGGTAGTATGCACTTTGAAAGTGATAGACTGGAACTTTCGCTCAAACTTCCTTAATGAATCTTTCAACCATGCTCTTTTAAATACAAGAATAAAAATCGGGGATTCCCGTGCTAATTTTGGCAGCAGAGAAACCAATTACCCCAAACTTACCGATATTCGAAATTCAAAATGTCCGCCATCATTGTGTTACTCTATAAAGTAAAAAAAATTTCGATTTTCGAAAAACTAAGCCTTTGAATTTTTTTTCTTAAACCAAGAGCTTTAAAATGAGCCGCCACAAGTTGTAGACCAGAAAAGAATTGTGAGTCCCACTCGCTGTCCTCGAGGCGCATTTTACCTTAATAGATTTGAAATTGCTTGGTTCCACTTTCTATAAAACTATCTTTAACAGGTAATTTACCTCTCGTTAATAACTGCCATGGAATAAGTAAGATGACACAGTTTCATAATTTCGTGGAATTATATTAATTTTGTTGAACATTAGTTCCAACTCTAAAGTTGACCTTTAAACGGCAAGTGCAACTATGGTATCAAAGTCCCTTCTCCAATTCGCCAATTGGTCAACTCACCACTGAGAAGAACCCAGATGATTGTATTCGGGCTTTTCGTCACATTTACGCCATACTCTGGATATTTTTATACCATGGGTATCGTTCACAGTATCTAAAATTTCATATAACCCAAAACTATCTATGTAATCACTCACAATATGTGTTTTTTTTCACATACATATTTGTATTAGCAGTGTACAGGCGTTCGAATTATCCTGATATAATGTATTACATAATGGTGAGACAGTGTTCACAGATTCTACTTATTCACGAATGTCAGTGGGCATCGATGTGCTGAAAAAACTATCCCAAGCTGTACTAGCTGTTTAAAGTTTTGAAAGGGAGCTTATTAACTACTGAGGCTTCATAAAATTAGTTCAGAACTCTCCTCGGTTACACTTAGCACAGCGTACACCTAGGGAACACAAGCGCATGCAGTACGTGTGCTGTGTAAAGTAACATAAATACTCCTTTTTAATGAGCTTGCCCCAAATCTGTGGGCATGTAAATATCAAAAACATCTGTAAATTGAAGGGAAAAAGCTAACTGCTGCATACAAAAGCCAAGCGACGGGGCCAGTTTATCTTCTCTTTCACAAAATATAGATGTTCATATCGATACTTTGTGTTAGAAATTAAGTATGCGTATAGGTCTATTACGTAGAATACGATCATATATCCCCTATGAATATCGTATGGTGCTATATTTTGGATTGTTCCAGAGCGCTCTTGACTATTGCTGTATTGTTTTGGGTAATGCAACCGAAAAATATATTGATAAAGTTTTCATTCTTCAGAAACGAGCATTACTCATACATTTGTACTTTTTGAACTCCCCTTTGACTTTCCATCACAGGATTTATTTTCATCTCTGAATGTTATGTCAGTTAGACAGCGTATTTTTTACTTGACTGCAATTTTAATATTAAAATGTATGAGTGGTGGCTGTCCACAATATTTATCAAGCTTACTTTCTCTCAACTGCAATGTTCATGACCATAATACGCGGTCTGCATATCGCTAGGACTCTTATGTACCAAGGTGTATCTCAAAATCTGGTCAACGTAGGTTTCATTTCCGAGGATCTAAAGTATGGAATGCTTTACCTATAGATATTAGACAGAGTACTACTCTTTATACTTTCAAATGTAACTTGAAAGACTACATAAGAAGAAATGTTTCCCTGTAGTTTCGTCTCTTGTACGCATGTCTGTGATATGTAGTTTTCTTTGCTTTTTTTTCCGAAAGAGCCCAGATGAAAATTACTCAAAGTAAGTCGGCCCGCTCAATAAAGTGTATAAATAAATAACATAAATAGCAACGCTCTAAGTTTTATAGTTTGTCGTCGCGGCACCGAATAATTACCTTATTTGCATATTCTTTTGTTTTCCGCACCACAACTTACTCCTTATTTGCATATTACTTTTTCTCCGCACAAGGTTCTGATCAGCATATTGTTTTGTCGCACCAGACGAACTGTTTTTTTTCCCGCACTGCACATACTTCTCATGTGCATGTCGTTTTTTTCCGCACAACGATCGTTGGCAAACATAGTGTTTGTCGCAACAGAACGAACTAGCTAGTCGCACCGCATGTTCTCTGTATTAGCATATTGTTTTTCCGCACCATAAAAGTGAGAAGCATACACTTGTCGCACCAATGCTCTTGCATATGGCATTTTTCTGCATCCTTCGGTTTTGCAACGGACTGTGTGCAACCAAACTAGAGTTTGTCGCAGCTTCAAGTTCTACTCCCAGAGTAAGTGCTCCAATGTTTCGGTATTCTTGCAATTATCGCATAGATCATTAGAGCGAATTTTCTAGTATGGAGGAATTTATTAGTCGAAATTATTCTATGCAAGATTTTGTACTGAAAATTACGCATTTTCTCTTCTATTGTTGTAGCTTTAATTCTGCTCCAGATTACTTTCCAATTAGGATAAATTTTATATAACCTTTTATTGTAGGCTTGACTTCTGGGAGACACAAATTTGCTTCTAATCAATTTCCATAAATGTTTTTAAGAGACCCATCGCCCAGCGACAAACTTGGTCATTCACAGGTTATACGTCTGGTTCTATAGTAAACATCTATTGCCTAGCCATGAGGGCTATAGCGCCCGTCTATTACCCCGAGGGGCCGTGTGTTACCAGAAACACATCGCTATTCCCCGAGGCAGTAGTCCGAGGGTATAGCGATGTGTTCCTGGTAACACACGGCCACGAGGGGTAATAGACGAGCGCTATAGCCCGAATAAAGACCAGGCTATAGGTGTTTTATAACACACCATATGCTCATGTTGTATTGTTATATAGTTTTTAATGTGTTTTGATATTTTGCACTGCAACAATCCATTGCGACAAGTTTACTGAGCGATGTACAGCGGTTTCAGTAGTACGTGGTACTAATTTCTTTCAAAAAATATTCGAAGCTTACCTAGCGACATTCTCAATTGCACTTCCAATCAAAGTATTGCGTTTTATTTTATGGGGCTTTCTGTGCCAAATAAACTCAAACAAATATTTATTGGCTTGTGTTAACACAGTCCTTGGGACGGAAACTGCACTCATTATGTAAGTAAACTTTGAGGCTCCATGATATCTTGCCAACAGTGCTTTTCTCTCAGAGTGAGGTTACGAGAGTTCCATACGTTCAAATTGCTCTTCATTTTGCGAAGCTTTTGATTGAAGTTAAATTCATCCATTTCATTTTTATTGTAGCCTAAATAGATCCTAGGAGTCTGATAGGAAAGTTTTGTGGCTTGATACCACAGTCCTCAAAAGACCTGTATTTTCCAAGAAGCATCATTTCTGTCTTATCACAATTCATACTCGAACCTGAACAAGGTTTAAATTTTTCTACCAAATGAATGACATTATCAAGCGAGTTTCTGTTATCTAATAAAAAAGTAGTGTCATCAGCAAACTGTGAGATACGTTCTTCACTCCCGTCAGGGAGAAGTAAACCAGAAATATTTTTATCATTACGTACTGCAGTAGATAACAGCTCAATAGCGATTACAAAGAGAGCGGTTGACAAGGGGCATCCCTGTCTTACTCCCCGTGTAACGTTAAACCAGCCTGTAGAATAACCTTTGTTTAATACACAGCTTTTTATATTGTTATATAAAATTTTTAGCCATTTTTTCAAATCAGGACCAAAATTGTAAAGGTCGAAAGATTTTTCAATCAGCGGCCATTCAAAGGAATCAAAAGCTTTCTCATAATCTAAGAAAAGCAGTATACCCTTCCTATTTTTGGAATTAAAATTGAAAAAAAATAGGAAGGGTATACGGCTTTCTTCGGAAAACCTTTTTTTCCCTACCTATGCTTCTACCTATGCAATTTCAATGGCGAAAGAGTTTTCGTCGAGGGGTCCCAAATGGCTTTCCATAGATTTTTATTTTGCCAACAAAATAGTAGACTGAAAACATGAATATTTCAATCTGTATCCCAGTAATGTCAAAGCAAAAGTATCCAAGCAATGTTGCCGCATTAGTCTGAACTTCTTTAACAAAAAATCTGCGAAACATCAGGCCTTGCGTTTTAGGTTATATCAATTGAGAGTTGTGTGGGAATATGCCACACGAACGAGTAACTTTAATAATAAAAGGTCTCTATACATAGTGGATTTTTCATCCGCAAATTTCTAAGCTATTAACATGATATGCAAGCGCATGAAATGATAAAGCACCGTCAACGTTCCCTTCTCTGGCGCAAATTTTGTTATCATCATCATGTTCCGAACATCCGGAATTATATTACGGATATACCATGCCCTGTCCATTACGTTTTAATTGGTCGAGCTGAACCACGTGACTGCCCACAAATACACTGTAATGGTTTGTTTTCATACCCATGAATGTGAATAATATCGTAAACATATTAACTTTACAGCTAAAACGAAAATTGTGATTGTACAAAGATCAGAATCAATCACAAAATAAAATGGAACACTTGTGGGCTAGGTTTAGATGCTTTTTTTTCAAGAAATCTCCGGATTTGAAATTTTTTTGCAGCGCGCACACTACTCACTGACTGGTTCTTTGGCCCCCGTTGTCGTTCGCACGGGAAATTTTCGTAAATTTTGACGGTTTTTCGGGGTTCGTTGATAATATAATTGAAATAACAGACTCCGCGCAGACCATTAACGTTTATTCATGGGCCAACCATGGCGTGTGTAAGTGTCCATCTAATTTACGCATATGGGCCAAATTAAGCAAGCCTCGCCCGTTAATTGTTGGCTTTCCTCTCGCCCTTGCCCATAAATAAACGTTCCTGGTCAGCGCGTTGTCCGTTATTTCTATAATAATGCGCGATGACATGCATCGTTTTTGTGTGTTTACTTGCAATTGATTCAGCTGTGATTTAAGGAACAACTATTGCGGTAGACACTGTACTGGCATAGCTACGTGGAAGGTTGATACATTATGATTACTTGTGGTTTTGTAATTTACAATCGGTTTGATACATTTTTAATGTCAAATGCTTCACACAATTCAATTTCAGGAGCATTTATTCCACATGTGAATTTTTCAACCTTTTTGACAGCCATTGTTGCCTTTTTTGCATTGATTTATAGATAAAACGTTTAAAATACATACCTGAAACTGTGCATATGGTGAGTACCAATGAGAGCGTAGGTAGAGATACTTGAAAGTACTTGCACATTTTTATTAAAATTTAGCTGTCGAAAAAATGAAACGAAACTGCTTGTAATGAAAAAGTGTCTGAAATGATCACAATTTGTTATTTATGGTATAGACTATGGTAAACGTCAGATTTTCGAGTTTTCTTCATCTCCCGCAGGCTAAATGTGTTTAGATATACGTATTTTAATATTTCAAATTTTAACGAGCAAACCACAATAATTCTATTGAAAATGATTTTTGAAATAATGCAGACGCTTTATCAAATCAATGTACTGAGAGTTGCAATATCAAGTAGGATGAATGAAGTCGTTCCTGAAAGACATCAAAACAATTGTTTTAAAGATCTGGATACTGGCATTGTCAAATCAATGTGCAAAAAATTAAGCGTAAAGCGATCGCAATATTCTCGAGTACAACAAGGTACAGTCAGACATCATGTTCCTGTCAAAATGCCGTAAATACAACGTCATACCTAAAGGCCTGGTTGTCAAAAACCCGTTAAAGAACACTTATAACACAGCCTATTCAGAGAAACTGTGTAGAAAATTTTCAGAGAAAATCCGTAACCACCTGATCAGTGTTTTGTACAGTAAACAAGGGAAGTTAAACAGCCAAGTTGCAGACCTCACTGACCGCCTAAATAATCATCCTTCAATATCGGTCAACGAATTGGAAACTATTAAACGTTCAACAAATAATGCATACCACCAACATCTATACAAGTTAAAGGTGACCAAGGATAAGAAATTCTCTAGCCTTATTCAAACTACCGGACATAACCATCACAATCAACCTGGTAGCCATCAACCCGACAACATTGTGAACCTGTCACCAGTAGAAAGATCTGTGCTATCTCATGGTCTTAAATTTTGCCCTGCCAAACAACTTGATAAAACAGAACTTTGCGGTGACGTCGAGAGCTTCTTCAGACGTCTCCGGCTTAAGGAATATTTCCACAAACCGAATTCAGATGAATCATCATCAGGCCATACAACCACGCTACCACAAAACCCATCATGTAAATCTAAAGACTCTATTTGGACACCACCAGAAGGTCGCAACTCTAAGCTTGACCTTTACATCAACTGTTTCAGAAACCGAGTTCGTTCTGAAATAATTAATACACAATGTAAACCCCACTACAATCTAAGTCGTGCAGAGCGTAATGCTGTGAATTCTCTCAGAACAAACCAGAACATTGTCATTAAACAAGCTGACAAGGGTGGTGCCACAGTCATTATGAACAAGTCTGATTACTTACGTGAAGCAGAAAGGCAACTGTCAAATACAAAGTTCTACACCAAACTTCAGAGTGACCCGACCATGCAGTACAAAAGTGAGTTGAAATCTGTTATCCGCACATTTCCTGATAACATCCGGGAAGACACTGTCAGTCTAATACCTCAAGATCCTCGCCGCAGGAACTTTCTATCTCCTACCGAAGATACACAACCGGGCAATCCAGGACGCCCTATTATATCGGGCATTGGCACCATAACGGAGGGGGTTTCCGGTTATATTGACACCATTTTGAGACTATATACCACCACTACACCTAGCTACATACAAGATACCACCGATCTCCTACGCAAATTAAACGATATTGACAGTTTGCCTGATAATACAATACTGGTCACCCTCGATGTTGAGTCGCTATATACGAATATTCCACACGCTGATGGACTTCAAGCTATCAGAGATATAATATCTGATGGAGAAAAGGCCACATAACTAAAACTAGCTGAATTTGTACTCACTCACAACTACTTTGAATTCAATGGTTCCTTTTATTTGCAGACAAACGCTACAGTGATGGGCACACGGATGGCGCCACAATACGCGAATATATTCATGGCAAACTTAGAAGAAAAATTCCTCAGATTCCTCAGCACCTAGCCCCTCAAACCACGTCTGTACGACCGTTTCATTGATGACGTGTTCTTGATTTGGACCCATGGCCTGGATTTGTTGAAGAAATTTTACAGTGATTTCAATTCGTTCCACCATTCCATCAACTTCACCATATTTTACTCCAAAATTCAGGTAAACTTTCTTGACACTACTATAACATTCGTGATGGCCGCTTAATAACAAGTGTTTACAGCAAACCCACAGACTCTCACAGCTATCTTCGACCAGCAAGCTCCCACCCAAGACATGTCTTCCGTTCAATTATTTATAGCCAGGCAATACGTTACTGCAGAATCTGCTCTGAGAATTGCGACCGTGACGAACAACTTGGTCAGCTTCGCCAAACATTTGTCGCCCTAAATTATAATCCTATTGCAGTTGATGAACAGATCAGCCGGGCCAGCAATATCGATCGCAACGACCTCCTCCAATACAGGCAGAAGAAAGACTTAAACAGAATCCCACTGGTTGTAACTTACAGTACACAACTGAAGAAACTGAACAAAATAGTCAATGAACTCCACCCAATCATACGAGGGGACACACTACTCCGAGAAGTCTTCCCGGAAAAACCGATCGTAGCGTATAGGCAGCCTCCTAACCTCAAACAACGCATTGTCACCAGTAAACTTCCTATGACCATCCAATCCACTGGAACAAAACCCTGTAATAAAGTAAGATGCAAACTGTGCCCTCTCGTCAATACAGCCACCACTGTAGTCGGACCCAATCAGAAGAATTTCACAATCAAAGGATCATATAACTGTGACTCCAGTAACGTCATCTATGCTATCACCTGTGTAAGATGTCCTTCCGCTGTATACATTTGCCAAACGGGACAGCCACTGCGGAAACGCATCAACAATCACAAGTTCGATATACAGAGCAACAAAACATATAAACCTGTTGCCGAACACTTTACCTGGCCGGACATTCTATCAATGATTTCCGTGTGGCTGTACTTAGAAAGATTCGTAGTAAAAGCACCATCCGCAGAGAGACTGAAGAACTCAAAATTATACAATATTCCGACTGTATCAAAGAAGGACTCAATCGAGATTACGGATTTTTAACACATTACAAATAACTATGTTGGTTATATTCTGCCCCAGTTGTTCCAACCATTGTCCTCATTCAACAGTGTTTTTTACACCTTTGCTCAAACTCTTTGTTTCACATTGACACCACCTTTAGGCATTGTCCGTTACCCACGATGCATTTGGCCTTTTGCTTCTTTCTCCATTCTGCAAGTACATCTGATGAAGGAGGCTGTTGTCTCCGAAAGCTAATCATACTAAAAAGTTGATCTACAGTGTGCTACCCTCAACAATATTCACAAGATTTAGTCAAGATCAACACGGCTCTATTGAAACCGAGTACAACAAGTAATGGAATCAAATCACAACACTCAACGATATTTATGACAAACTATTTTAGTCGAATGACTTTAAGGTTAAAATCGTAACATACTTTAATGTCACCAATTTGTATTTCTTTATGAGAAATTGCACGCATTTTTGTCCAACTATATAGTATAATAGCAATTGTCGCAAAACTTTGTTTACACGCCTGGGCCTCAGTTTACTTGGAATTGCATAACAATTACAACTTCCATCCAGGCAGCGACACTCTCTTACTGTCATCATAGTAGGGCTCATAAAATGTGTAAATTAGATGGACACTTACACACGCCATGGTTTCAGGAAATTAGATCAAACATACTTTTAACAACAGATATTAAAATAGCTCACTCCCGTAGTGGTCGCTGTCGTGATTCGTCGATTAAAAGTCACATGATATACATTGATACCACATTGTTGCTGTTTGATTGATGATGTAAAATCACTTTCTATCATATAGCGAATCTGCAAAAAAATATTGCTTGCCACTCTTGAGAAATTTCTTCATTAATCGTCAGGTGGAAGAGTTCACATGTATGAATGTTGTAATGCCAGCTCAGAATGAATGTGTGTGTCTGTGTATGTATGTGTGTGTCTGTGTTTGTGTGTGTGTGTAGGTGTGTGTGTGTGTGTGTGTGTGTGTGTGTGTGTGTGTGTGTGTGTGTGTAATCCTGCCAATGAATGTTGATTTCTTTGCATGTAAACCGCTGTTTACCTTTATAATTGATATAACGTTAATATAGAATTCAGGTGAGGATTATATTTCAGTAACTGATGCATTGTTTGTTTAAACTGTTTGGAAAAAGAGAATAACACCGTGGTTTGTTTGTGTTTATGTAAGCTGAGTTACAAGAGTTTTAAGAGATTCATGAACGGGAGTTTTACACAATCACGACAAGTTTAACTTTCTGATGAAATTTTCTGAACTACGCCCTCATATAAACTTAGGCGAATCATGTATATCATATCATGTCGTTCATATAGCTGCGCGACACGGGGATACATAGTTGTCGTGCTCTCTATTTGACTATTTCTACAAGTATTCAAATGTTTACCATAAGCTAACCCTGTTTCGAAAGAATAATACAACAAATTCAAAAATGTCACAGTTACATGTTTTAAAGTTGATCTTAGCTGCGTTGCTGTACTCAAAGACAAACGGTAAGTCATTTACCTCTATTTTCACTATATAGACAAGCTTGCTCGCTAAAATTAATAGAATTAAACACATTTTAGCTTGATTATGCATTGATGTCAACTCGCCATCTTTTACGATTAAGTAAATATGTTACAAACCTAATTGATTTTATTACTTTGAATTTTGTAGGTCTGTTGGAACGGCCTATCGACACTCTTGCAGTCCCGGGACTAGATGCACAGCTTAATTGTACATCCATCCCGCCTTCTGATCTGTCAGCCTGGACTTTTATAAAGGATGGCTCATCTACAATTATAAGCTACGGTTATAATCCTGCTTTCCCTGAATATCGTATTCTTGGCACTCCTGCTGACGGGGTGTATCATTTATACATGCCGAATGTGACACTGTCGTTGGAGGGTACATACCAGTGTTCAATCGCCGGTTCAAAGGCCGAGGCGATGCTTATGGTATTGGTTAGTGTTACATTTTGTTTGATAGTGTGTGTGTGCATTCATTTGGATCATTATCGGTCAAATCGAAAAGGTAGACAGGGAGATCTACTGAGTATGATACATTGTAAGTTTTACTCCCGACAATAGCATGCGCGAGAGCGCACGCCCACAATAAGATTGTCTGTGTATTCCACCGCCAAGTCTCTCTTGTTACAAAGCTGACCTAGCTTACATATGAAAGAGACTAATCTTCAAAGTTCCATGCAATTTTGAAACGCCAGGAACTATTGTCCACTCTCAGCATCATTAACAAAGAGATATTTTTACATGCTAAATTACAAGACATCATCCCGAATGAACACTTTCAGACGAGTAGTAGGGCACGTATTTTGTTGGCTAGATACCATGAATGAACATTAAATGTCAATTCCAAGAATCGCTGCTTAAGGAGTAAATATGATATGAGTGATTTCAAACTTACGGTACAAGTTAAAACCTCACATTTGTAGTCCAATAAACTGGATGAGACTATTATTCAATGAAAAATTTCAACATTAGAGACCACTGAACAAAACGAGTCAATATTGGTATATCATGGCTCGAGCTGAGTGATTGTCCGTGTATTTCTTTGTTATTAAGATTCAGTTGGGTTGGAATTAAGAGTCAAAAGATTCAAAGCATTTTTATGAAAGTTTCATTAATCAAGCTACCTAATGTAATGATGACTACGGGAGTAAATGCTGATCAGAAAGTAGCCGCATTAGTTGCTTCCTCCTTTTCACTTGGCACAACTAGTCATGTATAGGTGGTTTCAGGGCATGTCTAAGCGGCGGCACATAGCATATTTTAGGTGACGCATTACGCATTTCCTTTTAGTATCAGATTTGATGAATTAAAACAGTTCAAAGTGCCTTAAAATCCTCAATCACCAACTTTTGGATTTTTGAGATTGTATCAAAAACTGGCCTGACCAAAGCGTTATTCTGTAGTTCCGGGTAAATCTTAAAATAGAGGCTATGCAGCTATGTCATGTTTTCCTGGACATCTTTTTACATAACATTACCAAAACATGCAACCTTTGTTTATATGAATAACAGCAAATAATCAACAATGATTAAAGCCACTATATAAAAGAACGTTCCGAATGGGTCTAAATATCTAGCAATGAACAAATATTAACTTGCTATACCACGGACTATGGAATACCAGTAGGCATATAATTTATATGAGACATCATTAGATAAATGATTATTTAAAGTAATTTTAGTATTGTTTTAGTAATTAATGATTATACTAATTAGCTTGGACAGCAGAGAGAGAGAGAGAGAGAGAGAGAGAGAGAGAGAGAGAGAGAGAGAGAGAGAGAGAGAGAGAGAGAGAGAGAGAGAGAGGATGAGAGAGAGAGAACGAGAATGATACGTCCCAAACATATAAATGAGGCTACTTTCACTTCTGTATGAAATTTGCAAGCTGCAAGAAACTTAAGTAACAGATATTATTAATTTGCACTTGAAGTAATTCTGTTTTATTATTTATGATGCCCTGATTTCCGCATCGAACACTGCAATATCCAATGAGGACATCTGTACACTGACACACACACACACACACACACACACACACAAACACACACACACACTCACACATATATATATATATAATATATATATATATATTATATATATATATATATATATATATATATATATATATATATATATATATATATATTATCACGCGCTCAGGAGCCCCTAACCATTTGTCGAAGTGTAGTCACATAAAATCAAATTTATCAAAAGTACAACATTCTGAAATAAACGAAAAAAAAAATGGTTGCAATGTATGATGTGAAGAAGACTTTGTCATGTACATAAAAGACTATAAATTTCAATATTTCTTACAAATTGAATTGAATAAATATGAAAAGAGAGTAATCAAAATGCCAGAGAAAGTAAAATATCAGTGATAAATGACAACAAAATCATGTAAAAAGGAAAGGAAAATGCTGAGAGGAAACTTGCTGTGAGAGTGTATAGCGGATACAAAGTGTTTAATTGTTAGATCTTCTTAGATTCTACAAAGTGTTGTAAGAAAGTTTATCACTGCTGTCGAATTATCTACAGTATCTTTTCACTTTAGACGATGGACCAGTTTGTGCAATCGAAAATGGAAATATCACAATAGTAGATGTAAACACAGATTTAACTGTACTGTGAACAAAGGCGTTCCACCCGGTGAATCAGTCTGGACAAAAGATGGAACAGAAGTGTCCAGATATAATGAATCGGAACATGTGTACACGACGTCGTTTAACAGATATGACAACGGGGCTGTTTTCAACTGTGGGATACAACATTCTACCTTGTCTACTGAGGATGAAGACTTACTTATGTGCGATGAACCACTTTTACTCGAAGTACAATGTGAGTAAATATGAAAATTACATTTTAATAATTGAAGTTTTTGCAACGAGTATATGTTTGTTATCGAGTGGATGATAATTTCACTCTTTGGATTTTTCTATATATATGATATACGTGATGCATTCAATGTTGCCCGTGCAAATGATTCGAGATGTGTGACAATATATATTAAACGAAAGAGCAAAAACATATAATGATATGATTAGTTGGTTTTGTCGGTGATAAGCTGATTTTTTGTTAGTTTACAGTGAAGCTCTTCCTTGTGAACGTTACATTTCATTTGTTTTTTTTTTATGGGATTGATCAGGAGAATTTCGGATATTAAGTACACGCCTATATGCTTCCAGGGATACACCAAATAAGTGTTTTTATTTGAAGCTTGGTAATTAGATTACTGCGTTATAATAAATGCTGACAGTAAATAAATTCGGATATCGTTTTATCATTTAAGTTGCGTTTAAACGCCATGTACTCAATCAGTTCCAGCGATCGTTGCCATCACCCGCGAGACAAATAATACGGTGATTGAAGGTGACGACTACTTTGCTGAATGTGAGGTACAGGAATATGGTAACCCGCCCGAAATCGACGATTGGTATTGGTATTTACCTAATAAAACAAAACTTGACAATGGAATATTAAATTTAGTGAATGTCGGAAGGGAAGCCAATGGTACATACACCTGTGTTGCTGAAAATACCTATTATGATTACAGTCCTGGATACGGCAATGCAACGGTGGATTTAAATGTCCATTGTGAGTAGATTATTCATTTGTTAAATGTTTTCAGAGCTATTTAACGTGTAGGCCCATTGCAATTATACATTCACTGTTTGTCATTTGATGTTTTAAAACCAGAAAATAAGCGATATGACACAAACTTAGCAATACTTGTTATTGTATATGTCAGCTGTCATTTAGTTGCAATAAGTTTAATTGCACATCACAGATAAACCTGAAGTCACGATTCATGATATAAGTACTGGTAGAGTCGTCGAGGAGGGAAAACATACAAAGCTACATGCGAGGCCGATGCAAATCCTGCGGCAACGTTTTCATGGACTGGTGGTCCAGATAATATTGAATTAAGCAACAATTACACTCTAGAGATTAAGGATGCACGAAGAGAAAATGAGGGAATCTACACGTGCCATGCTAGTAATGTATTTTTTAATGGTAAACGCGGTTACGGAAACTCATCAGTCGACATTGACATTCAGCGTGAGTACATATTTGATTATTACTTTCGACATTTCAAAATGGTAAAACAGTGTTTGCAGGTGTATTCTTCTCTTAGTGACACAATGTTCCTCTTTCATGTTATTGAGATGTATTCGAGACGACATTATGAAGTTGATACATTTTTCCTTCTATAGATGGTAGAGCAAATGTCTATTATAATGTGAGATAAATTTAGCACTTGTTAAAAAAATGAAAAATAAGACAGGAAACAAAGGTTACACTCGTAAAAAATTATGGAGCCGTCTGACCAACTTTATTTTACTTTACTTTTCACACCACAGACGATCCTCTGGTGAAAGCCATTATTTATGGCGATGCTAGCGATACTGGTCAGGTCATAGACGGTGACGATGCATCCATTGACTGTGTTGTCATGGAAGCCAACCCAGCTGAAGTAACTGTTTCATGGCAAAGTCAGGACGTCATTACCGAAGATAATTGGCTGAATTTCACTTCTGTACTACGAAGCGACCACGGTGAATACATATGTATGGGGAATAATACATTCTGGGATGGTTCAACTGGTAGAGGAACATTCAGTGTATTGGTCGATGTTCAGTGTGAGTAGGATGAAAATATTCCATATACAGTCAACTGTGGTTTTCTGTTTGGAAACTTTACGTTTTATGTTAAGTAACCTACAGGCAGTCTAGTCTGACACTCGAAGCATCTTAAAGAAACTTTGTGATATATATTGAGCTATTCTTTTCAATTATTAAATATATGTAAGTATGTGTTCTAATATCGATGGCCGTAGCTTCTAGTTTCGTTCGTGTATATTTAGAGTTTACTTAAATGAAAAGAAGATAAAGAAGACAGTCCATTCGTATGGCTATAGGAATAGCATTGTTAAATTCATGTTGTCTGTCTAAAATAACTGATTTGTGCACAGCGATAACCCCTCCAAAAATACTTTTATTACTAAAGCTACATTTACTCTGCATATTTTTGTTTATAAATATATTGTAATTGTGGTCGACTGATAACAACAAAACGAACTTCGTCTTTGTTTCATGTACAGAATACCTGATGTGCAAGCCCTATAGACCTCGTGCGTTACAATAAATCCTTATAAATGTATTCCATTCGAATTCAGACCGTCATATGACGACTCATTTCGCTTTTACTGATATAAAATTCTATGTGTGAAGGGTTGCGCTTTGAATTGGCAAAGTACTTACTATGGTTCATAGCTTCAACATCACGTAAATAAAGATAAGTTCGTGATCGCAAAATGTATTATGTTTTTAATTTATTATTTTACCAACTTGTTCATGCGACTCGTTTATCTTCAATTTTTATTATGATGCTCTCGTCTTCAACAACTATCCAGTCGTTTCTGTATTGTTACAGATTCACCAGAGATCGAAATGTTCGATAATGTCACGCATACAATCGAAGGGAAGATGTTTAAAAAAGAATGTGAAGTCATTGGTAATCCAATGCCAGATGTTCAATGGACGTACAACGGTAATCTGGTCAGTGAGAATGCAACATGAAATTTGAAGACATTCAGCGATATCAAAGTGGTGAATACATTTGTAAAGCGAATAACACGTTTTGGAATGATCAACCAGCGATGGACGACGATCATTTTATCTTAATGTACAGTGTAAGTATTTCTGACTCTGATCGGTTATAACAAATAAACGAGAATACATTCAGTTTATCGATACATGATAGTCATGTTAAGATTGGCGAAATAAAGTAACCTTCTGTTCTACGTAAATGTGTCAGTTAAATCCATGGTACTTACGATATTATTGTCTTTCCTTCGGAGTATCATTTTCAATCAAATCGATCATTTATGTGATGTTTCGATCTTATTTCAACTCAAGACCATGGTGCTTTTTAACCTTGCGAGTAAGTAAGCGACACACCCAACTCGACTACACCCCAAAGTCTAAAAAGGAGGTACAATAACTGATTTGACTTGTTGGAATTGTTGATTGCAACCATTTCACACATAAAATGTCCAATGTAGCATACATATAGTAATGCTATCATTCTACAACGTAGACTCAATCAAGTTTGTGTGTGTTGATGATAAATTTGAGGAGCAACTTAACCTACGTCGCTATGTACAGGCATTGAATCATGTCAATCCGTGGTTAATATAGGGTCAACACGCCGAGATGTATGTCCTCGTATATCCATCCTGGAAGTTTGTGATGAAGTTTCATGTTATTGTATGCCTCTTTAAGTTCAATTTTACTTGAAAAGTCGAAAGAATTGAGCTACAGTGTGCCTTGTCGTACACTGCACTTTGCGAAAGCGTGTAGCCCAGGAACGCCAGTTAGCGCGTCCGTTTGTCCTTGAGAACGAATGATACAAATTGTACAGCGACTGGATTTGTTATAAAGTAATAACACTCACTGTTAGAATTAGTGACAGCAGTTTATATATTTCTACTCGAAAAGGCTACAATTTTACATAATACCGGCACTTCATAACTGTATTTCAATAGATCCACGGCAATCGATGTCGCTCCAAGGCACATTTGCAAAGAACAAGAAAGCATAACGTTAACATGCAAGGCTACAGATGCAAACCCTATGAACACAGAGTACACCTGGATGTCTTTTGAGGGACAAACGACGTATGGGGCAGAATTACCGCTCTACAACGTAACGCGTTATGAGACGGGTAACTACACATGCATTGGCAAAAACACGTACGACAGTGGGGAACATGGAACTGGCAGTAATACAACTTACTTCGATGTGCAGTGTAAGTAGAAAGAGAGATAGACGGACAGACTTACAGAAACGGTATACAATATGTGAATTCGTGGTTGACAACCAATTTGCCTTTTTTACAGTCATAACACGCTGTACTGCAAAATTGTCTCAAAGATTTATGTTTTGTGTAACCATTTCATACGTCACAGCAATGTTTTTGAAATATACAATTAAAAACTCAGTGGACTGCTTTTAATATCATGGCCCTCTCTCGTTTGTTACAGACGGACCGGATGTTGTGGTAGAAGAATCAATGTGTGGGTTAGGGAGGGCACTATGATGACCTTAAAATGTTTAGTCGATTCCAATCCTCCTGTTAACTACCACAATTGGACCAAGGATTATGTAATAATCTCATCGACTTTGAGTTACACACTTGAGACGGTGAATCGTAGTGATGCTGGTGTATACAATTGTACAGCTGAAACAACCTTCTATAATGATGATGTTGACATTGGTTACGACACGATCCACGTCGTCGTTGAGTGGAGTAACCAAAGTTCAACTGAGCACAGTTAAAATATGACTGTATACTGAGTTGAGCATTATCTCATAGCTTATTTTTGCACAATCGTGATGAGTATGCCTGTAGATACTTCAGAAAACAATCAAAATGCAACATAGTCTGTTATACAAAACTGTTTTATATAGTTTTTATTTTGCATTGACCCACTTGCTGGTGAACATCTTTTTTTCTCTCGTTTTTCAATAGATTTGCCAATTGTTGACATTCTCGGGCCACCAGTTGCAGTGGGTGAAGACATAAACCAAACCTCGATCACATGCACAGTGACTGACGGAATACCTGACCCAAAGTCAATCACGCTGTTCCACGTCAATGAAACGGTGAACCAGGTCGACAGTACTGAAAGCCAGAACGGGGTCACGAGTCACACCTTTGACCTCGGGGTCACGCAGCGTTGGCACAGCGGCAGCTACTACTGTGAAGCAAACACAACATTTGCAGACAAAAGTACGGAAAGTGGAATAAGTGAAGAAATATCGGTTATTGTTCACTGTGAGTACCCTAGATATTATGATTGAGAGAAAATATCAAGTTTTTAAAGACACATACAGACGAATCTTTAGATATTTTTCAAAGAGAAAACATTCTCGAGTAGTAAACATTTCCAACCACAATATGATAAATCTTGGTCACACAGCTGTTTTGATTCTTAAAGGCAAGAAGCTTCATATCTTGACAGTTGTTTTTCATCATTTTCGTTAAACACTTTGTATGTTAAGATAAAATTTTCTTCTGCTCCGTCCAATATGTTGAAACACTCACATATTCAGCTTGTCAACACAAGGAAAATGCACAGCCATTGTTAAGATGTATATTGTCTTGTCAACAGTAACAACAGCTGCGTTGACATATTGTACGGTGACATAAAGTTAATATCAAGAATAAAGATGGAAAAAACAAAAAAAAAATCAAAGTTTACAGCCACTGACCTTTAAACGTCAAACACAAATGCAAGTAATCTTGTTTTTAAAGTAAAGTTAAATAAGCAAACAGGTGGATAGATCCAGTGAAGGCCATTACAATTAAATGATTGAATGGATAAAAGATTCTGAGAATAATAGATCGATAGAGAGGTTTGAAGTTAAACAGCCAATGATTAACTATTTGAGTTCTTTTATTTACTCATTGTCTTCCAAGACAAACCAAGCATTACAGGTGAGGAGCAGGAGACAATTGAAGTGACTAAGGGGTCTTCTGCGAGTCTTATCTGTACAGTCGATGCTTACCCAGATGCCGAAATAACGTGGAGGAAAGATGGGGAAAGCTTAGATGCAGGAGAAGATAGTGATACTTATGATATCGCTAGTGTCGACGAAGATGACGAAGGGGAGTATGTTTGCAACGCGAAAAATTACCTTGGAGAGGATACACGTACTATCAACCTTAAAATATTTGTATCAAAAGGTGAGCAATTTGTTTCTAATTATATCACGAGATGGACTATGGTATAGTTGTTTTAATTCGTTCCACTGCTTTACAACATATAGGGCCTGTACCAGGCCTTTTAGTATTAATATTGACGAATTATTATTAAATTAATTGAGTGGTTATATGCATTCATTAAAAAAATGATTGATTGATTCATTTGTTCGTTCCTCTGTTTTGTGAAATTATTGTGTATTTATTTATTTATTTGATCTGTTCTCTTCCATTCAAGGACAAACAGACATTCCATTGATAGCTGGTATATCTGCAGGGATACTATTGCTTCTCATTGTCATCATTGTACTTGCTGTAATGATAAAGCGGCAGAAAAAACCCGACAACAAGAAACATGAAGCATCAGGTTGGTTCTGTTTTCCCCACATATTTTGACAATTAGTGATTTTTCTTCTCTATTATATCAGATGAGTGACATCTTGAAAAACACGTGTCGTATGCACTGGTCAATTTGTTGTTTGTTACGGTAGCTATGTCTGGTCTTGTTTGAATGTGTTCCAGTTTGGTCTACAAATGGTTAACTTTGTTTTTGTTTTGTTTTTTTTCAGAGATGTCTCCTCTACACTTTCAACAGTAAGTAGGAGGACTTCCGGTCAACTTTAAAACATAAGTGTGGAAAGTACATTAGATTTCCCTCACTTGCTCAGACAGATATTTGGCAACAGAAATATATTAGAATACAACCTGAGTGTGATGAAGTGCAATTTGGCTAGTAGGGAGTAGGTTCTTTAATTGTAATCTCGAGAGTAACTGTATTGGAAAAATGATGCAAGTACCTTTTGATGACCAGTACATTAAACAAAATACCATTATTTCTTATGATTTTTCAAGACAGATGGCAGATTAATAAATAATTGATATGGATCTTTAACGCTATATTAACCTTATCTTTGCCAACAGAACGCCGCAGGCATTTGAAATTCACGAAAATCCAGACGTTGCAAATAACGATACAGGTGACACGGGAGGAAAGCGGAAATCGAATATGTATACAGGTAACCTTGGTAAACTATTCCATCTTTAGCTTAGAGGACAATATTTTTCAGTGTCCTTGAGAAATACTTCTGAGGTAACATGTCTGTGCGTCTGTCAACGGATAAAAAGTGTTATTGGTCTAACACTTATTTGCATAAGATTTGCATATTTAACATATCTGTACAAAAAGGTTTCCAAGAATCTCAATAACTGGACACAAAAAGAAATTCTATAGGAAATCATAATCTCTTACATATATCACAATATGGACCTAGCGCTGATTTTATTAATTTGTCAAAAAATGTTCGAATATGATATTTTGTCATTTTCAGATGCACCTATGTCAACATTTAAGACAGAGAGCGATCAGAATAATGTCAGTGGAGATGTGAACAATGACCTTGACGATATTGCAGTGCTATATGCGAAGCCCACCAGGAAATCGCTACATCAGGTCAGAATATAACTTTTGTCTGTTTTCGTTTCCTGCAAGTGACCCAAATTTTAAGCTGCACCAAGGCAATAATTTTATTACATTCATAAATATGAATTGGAAATATTACGGTAAGTTTATCTTTTCTATATATCATTAAACAAATGGATATTAAGATCTCATTAAATTCGTGGCTGTCTATTTAATTTTGCTTGTTTCGCTTTTATATATGTTCTTAATTCTGATTTATGTTATTCAGAGTGCTGATTCTGGAAATAAGAACAATGGACCATTTGATGCAGGTGAATACATTTTATTTTATCATGAATAGATATTAGGAAGTTGAAGATTAAATACGTTGGTCATAGAGGCTGGTTATTTAAAATGTACGCGATGTTCAAATCAAAATGTTCATCTAGTTGTAGCATTCTTGTCACTTTCGTTTTACAGTATAAGTGTGTGAGCGTCATGGACAAACACGCATGTACAACTAAAGCTTTTTGACTCCGAAAATTGTCCGATTTTAGACAATACACAGTGCATTGGAAACACAGATATAACGTTACACTGATACAAGAATCATGACAGTGTATGGGCCACATTTGTAACATACCGATCACAGTGTACCATGCCCACGTTTCTTTAAGAATTTGTTCTCATGAAAAGATGATAATCTGACCTAAATACGGTTACTTCTGTTGTATTTTCAAACGACTCCTTGTGCACTTTTATTTACCTTTTCGTTTGGTTTTGTCGCAGAGCCAGGGGAATATGATCCACCACAAGAGCCTCCAAGAAGGGTGAGCTGTTGTTCTTCTGTTTTGAAATCTGTGTAACGTAGCATGTAACATTACCCGCCTGTTCGGAAATCACATCGTGCTGTGCAAAATAATCAAAGTGATACGTCAGTGACCCTGGCAAGTTTTGGCGTTTGACCTGATTGTGTCTTCTTTGAAGTATGCAGAGTGTTGCCAATACGTTTGAAAAAGGTGAAGCGTTTAATCATAAAGCTTTTATTGTATTGAAGCATTCCTCATTGAAAATGTATGAAAATAGGCGGTCTTGTACGAGCCTATTTTTCTATATTCAAAGTGGTATGCATTTACGGTCAAACTCAGAGCTACAGCAAACCCTTTGGCTGACCAAAATTTTTAAACGACAAGGTGAAACCAAAAGTCTAGTTTACAGAACAATGTTTGCTTTCCCGCAAATATGTCAACTCATTGCATGCAGCCAATGAGTAAATATCACTTTTTGACTTTTTGTGACAGTACAAGGTAGACAACAACGTCGAGGGTCTCAACTACGCTGACTTGGATCACGCTCCCGGGTCAGGAGTCACTGCACCAAAGAAACAACCCGAGGGAACGACTGACTATGCAACCGTGGATTTCAGTAGAACGGCCCCACAATGAATGTGACTGCCATTACCAACTTGTAACCTTGAAGACTACCATCGCAGAATCATTTTGATGGTTTAATTAACTCGCCAAATTTTGATATATTCGAGCTCAGTACTGACAACTTGACTTTTGTTCTACTAATAATAAACATATCAATCCTATTATGTAGAGTTCAGATCGCCAAGACAACTCATTTGTATCCCGTGACGGTGCGTATTTCATCATATATAGGCCATATCATATATTTACCATCTAGAATCTGAGCGAGGAAACAACTAATTTCTCTCACCGTAAACTTGGATGAAAGAATTTTTAAGTTTGAATATGGAAGCACAACGTACGATTCGGAAAACAGGCATTCTGCCCGTCTGTACAGTTTCCTCGTTCCATAAATACCAGGCAGTCCATGACATGTGTCAGAGGGGTTAAAGTTTTTATGACTCTACATCGGACAATTGTCGCTCGTTTCTTGGCGTAACCTTTGTAGTTTAGGTTACACATGACGTATTTAGACCTTCCATTCCAAAGACTTACCGAATACCAATGCTACTTCGAAAGCTTGAGTTAAACTATATGTAAATAATTAATCCCTCTACTTCAGTTTATAACATTTTTTTGAAATTTATGGGTTAATCAAACAGAGACAGAATTATAGCTTTAATAACAGCATCTGAAGTTTACAGTATTACACGGACGTTAAATTCCGATTTCTCTTTAAATCAGTTGTTATATAAAAAGATTATATCAGGACCATTAACAATATACATAGCAGCATACCGATATTCTGAGTATCCTTTCGCTCTTTTATAATTCGAATTTCAAAGTCAGAGTTGTAAATTATTATAAACAACAATTTTGTTCAATACCAATACATAGGGGACATTTTTATGACAACTTAATCTATTTTAGGTTATGAGAGATGCTCGTAGTGCCGTTGGAAACCAAAATATCTTGTTTTTTGTTCTATATCGACAGTGCAGTTCACTTATTGATTTATAAGCAAGTTGTTATGTAAAAAAAGAATCTTAGCAACGAATTAAACTGCATACAACATATGTCCGGACGATCAGAACATAACAAAATCGGGTCTATGTAATATAGACACAGGTGTAATGTCAAACAAAATTTGTTTAGTTTTTGAAACTCTTTAAACCAAAGAGAAACACAAACTATGACATATGTACTCAAGAGTAAATAGCAACTCTGTGATGGAAATAATTCTCATTTATTTCTGCTTTATTCAATGACACTTATTTTGATTAATGTTTCATATGATGTAAGTTGTTTTGATTCATGATCTATGTTAAACAGTAGTCCTAAATGGACATGTAAGTGTGATATTTTGATTTGTATTTTTATAATGAAGAGAATAATGTGCGAGTTCATTAAAGCAAAATTTAGCATTTACGCAGAGAAACTATTAATTAATGAAACTAAAAGGTGATTGTGGTCTAATTTATCAACTTATAATCACTAAAGTGATGATTCAACTAAATCAGTTGCTTATTTGCCTCCGTTGTTTTGTTAGATTATGACACTATAAACGGTTTTGTAAATTTATTTTTATTTTAACTGAGGGGTGGAACTGTAAATAACATTTTAATAGAAGCTGTACTATCATTTTCTATACAAGAATGCAAGAGTTACAAGTTATATTATTAAGGCAACTGGACGGGTTTTATATTACCACTCTACTAAACTAAGCTAAAACTCTGTTCTTAACATCGCTGTTGTAATATAGTTCTTCTACAGAATACATTTTAATATCATATGGAATGTATCAGCCCATTGTAAACCCTGTAGGTTTTGTGATAGTTAGATCACTCACGTATACTGTTTCAAGTGGACAATGTTTGATCACAGTCCCCAGAGGGACTGTGGTTTGATATTATTCATGATCACTTCCAGGAAAAGTAGTCGTTCGGCCGTACAGTTTAAGGATGAGGATTAAGTATATCGCTAGAGGCCCACTGGAAATATATTTCAATTTCAATCATGCTTTATATTTTTACGATATCAAATCATAGCATTCGATTGACATTTCATTTTTGCGATAAAAATTGAGTATTCCGAACATGGATTATTTCCCTTCCCTTTGCTTTGGGACCGCGAAGTTACACCACATGTATACTAGCTAGCGTCAATGTTAGATCAGTGACAGCTGTGTATATTTGACGAATTCAGAAAATACATTACATGTTCCTGTCATTCAAAACGTAAAATTGACTGTATGTGTTGTCTATTTATGTGTAACGAATTACCACACACACGGCGGTCGTGTCACATAAAGTCTGTGGTGTATATCTGATTTGGACGATTTTGAAATTTTTTACATGGTATGGCAAGAGGATATTGTAAAGCAATAATCAATCTTGTTTGGGAAAAAAAATCACTACTAATTAGTACCATGATTATCTGTCTGTCTTATTGTTATTAGTTTGTTTTTACCAAGATATCTTGGTGATGATGATGATGATGATGATTATGATGATGATGATGATGATGATTTTACTATTACTGCTATTGTCGTTTTGTAGTAGTGTATAAGAGAATAGTGTTGAACAGGTGGCCAATGATATAATTATTCATTCAATATTTAAAAGCTTAATATATATTTCTCTTTTGAGGCCATTACAAGTGGCATTATTTTTTTTTACTAATTCATGACAACCGTGTCCTAACTCCTGACTGATCTGCTGAATATAAAAACACATCTTTCATCTCAAAA
The DNA here is from genome assembly GCF_041260155.1 of Ptychodera flava. NCBI lineage: Eukaryota > Metazoa > Hemichordata > Enteropneusta > Ptychoderidae > Ptychodera > Ptychodera flava. The sequence continues at coordinate 2,306,850 of NW_027248354.1, read as the reverse complement.
GCTTTAGCATAATATGAGATTAATCTGTTGCAAGCAGAAGTACGACATGTCTGCAAAAAGGTCAGAGATTATTCAGATTTATTGCTTGCTGGTGATACAGGGTACAATTGAGGTTATATGTAGTCATGCAAATATTCTGTGCAACCACGTATCATTTTCCAGGTGTGAGCGGTCAACCTGATAATCACGACGCTTTTGCGATGCGAGTGTTCAGTTTAGTTTGCAGAACTAAAATCCAAAAACTAAAACGAGTATGGACATAGCTCATTCTAAATTGCTATAGTGAAGATTTTATGACAAATTCTTTCAACTGATAACCAATGAGGCAATATGCTTCTCTCTTTTTGGTCTGGTCATCAATATGTAGAACTTATAATTTTAACATCTGTGGTGAGGAAGTCTATAGCTTATAATATGAATCGACGTCAAAGGTTACTTGTCTGCGAAGTCGAGCAGTGCCTGCCTGTGATATTACGAATTTCTTATCGAAAAGGTCGGTGCGGCTGCAATAGTCATAAACGCCGGACGGGCTCAACAATAAATTCAGGCAGGCCTGATAGTGCGAGCAAACAAGCCAAACATCGCTGATACCCGAGCTCACACAACAAGCCTTAGAAAATGCCGTGGACACTTCTTTGCAAATGAAAAGCGTTGCGCCCACTCACCTTTCTTTAAGCATCCAGTGGGTCGATTGGGACACAATGCAGGTCGAATGTGAGGGCATCTACTGCCATACAAAGTAATGTTTTGAATTTAAATGCCGTGAAACGTACACAATTCCAATGTTCGCCTTTTTCCACGTAGAGGTAATGTCTTTACCTTTCTGACCGAAAGCTTAACCAGAGTATGCACTTCCCCCTTTTTTGGGTCTTCGTATTATTTCTCCCTGAAAATGACTATTACAAATATCTCGCACAGGTCAACCAGCAAGCGTTCATTGTTTATCAGGTATTACCTGTCACCTGCATGAAATATATTGTCAGCTTGTTTAAACTGCACCTTGTTTTCAGGTATTTTTTGGTTGTTTAAACGTACTTTGCTGGTCAACCGTCGCCAGTTTACCTTTATATATTTTTACTATATCACTACTTTGGTACAGGTGGGGGACGACGATGGTGATGTTTTTGTAATTGTACAATATGTGTTTAAAATCATGTGTGAGCTCGAGTCTCGATCTCAATTCATTTGTGTTTTCCTCAGACGGTTATATTTCAAAAAGCGATATCTTGAGCATGTGAAGAGGCTTGTTTCCGCCATTTTTAGCTGACTTGAAGTAGACACTACTAAAGTTGACAGTAGTATCAGGTTGTGTCGTGGTTAATACAGCTGCAATTCATCACCATAGCAATACGGAAGACCCCTTAACAATTAAAGTTACGCTTGTTTGGCAACTTTCGAGAATGGTGAATGCATTACTCTCCATTCTCCAAGCAAGTAAGGTGTACCGTGTGACAGCTTGATTTCAAAATGTCAGTCAGTTTTTATTCGATCTCAGCCAGGTGAACATGTTTTAACTCAGTCATTACAAATCTTGTATTTGTTCAATATTTCCGTCACTAGAGAAGAATCCTTCTCGAAATTCTTTACGGTATCTGGTGTTGATTTAATGTCGTTGTTTTTAGCTCACATTTTGGTATACCAACCTTAAGTTATCATATAAGCTGAAGTCGATGGCGTCTGTATGTATGTATGTATGTATGTATGTATGTATGTATGTATGTATGTATGTATGTATGTATGTATGTATGTATGTATGGATGGATGGATGGATGGATGTCCGTCAACATCACAACATTTCGGGAACTGCTGCACTTGTTGCTTCGTATTTGGTATGAGGATACATCCAAGGCTATAGATGGGATTTAGTGCGAATGAAGATTGAATAGCCAAAATTATGTAAATGAGCTTAAACATTTGAAAATACTAAAAAAATAATAACTCAATCACCCCTGTTTTGATTGCTTTGAAAATAAGTGTGCAAGGACCTTAGGTAGATATCATACAGTTTTGTGTATATCTTGACGATATTTTGAATTTTGTATTTTTGCTGAATTTTTGTTATTTTTGTCATTAGAAATAAATCATTCTTCATAGAAACCGCTATTACCCTTCTAATTTGTTGAAAGTACGACATAATTGGCAAAGTTGTAGACCTTATTTGCTTTTGTCAATCTTGTTTTTCTGGTTGTACTGTGTAGAAATCATTGTCAAAACATCACTGCGCTAAACAGATAGAAAAAACATTCATCTTTAATCTTTGGTACCAATGCTAGTATGTACCAATTCCGATCAAATGTGAGCAACACCGTATCATTGGCGGTATTTCTCTTATTCGGTGTCACCGATAAGGATATCATACGGTATCGACAAGGCACAGTCATGCGTGCGAGGTTCTACTCTGTCTGTCTGTCTGTCTGTCTGTGCTGTCTCTCTCTGACTCTGTCTCTGTCTCTGTCTCTGTCTCTCTCTCTCTCTCTCTCTCTCCTCTCTCCTCTCTCTCTCTCTCTCTCTCTCTCTCTCTCTCTATCTATAATATATATATATATATATATATATATATATATATATATATAATATATATATATATATATATATATATATATATATTATATATATATATATCAAGAGAAAGAATTAAGAAAGGAATTTCGGAAAACTGGGCACCCTGATGTGTGTTCATCCACTGACCTTAAAAAGTTGTATGTGCATGTATAATTGGGATTACTTTAGATTTCAAGGAAAAACGGCTGATGCGATCAAATTACGTAGGCTGACAATAATGACATCCTGAGAAAGTCTGTTCTATAAATAAAATTTTATCGCAATTAGGAACGAATCTGCTGAAGAGGAAAGCTATTTGATTACGTCCTGGCAGATATACTTTCTTTCAGGAACAAGACCAATCGAAAGACAGATTGGTCATTCTCTTGTTACATTTCCCTTTTGATACTTTCAGCTCTATTGTGTCATAACCCAAAAATAAACAAAATATCCAGTTCATAACGGTCATATGCCAAATGTCTCATAGTTGACAGATACCTAAAGTTAAATTTGACGTCCTCATTGTGGTTATTCCAGATAATTATTTCATTAGCTTTGACAAGCACGAAATAAAAAGAATATTGTTGAAATCGATGAACTACGTTCAGTGAACACATGCAGGAACGACAGTGGTGAACTTTGCAGATCCATGTCAGTTAATTGCTAGCTTCTGATCACATACAATTTTGGTGAAACTTACATGTACTTTTGATCTAATATTGCTTATTTGGAATGAAGGCTTGTTGCAGTTTCATGTTAAAGTATTGATCAGGTGAATACTCCATAAACCTTTACTATTATCTCAAAAGGCCTGTATCAAATTTCATGAAACGATAATCCGTGACGTTCATCATAACAAGACATTGCCGTATTCTCAGAGAAAACTATGGGCATATTTTCAAAAAAAAGTGCGCACACTACATATATTGAAGGACGGGGTATTTCCGGTTCAGTCTTGTCTCTTTTTAGTACGTAATTACTGCTTATACGTTTGCCACTACTTGCAAACGTATTTTCCTGAATTTAGCTGTTCTTTATAACGCTAGCAGGGTTTGCAGTATAAAATCTTCGAGTTTCAGTCAATGTAAACCCTTTCAAGACCAACTGCTGTTTTTTATTAATATTTTTAAAGTCCTTGAGGTGGAGGGAAACATTAAATGTAAATGTGGCAATATCTTGAGATACAGTTCATGGTTTATTGTCGGGGTCACGCACCACGTGCTACAGCTCATGCTGAAACGAAAAAAAATAATATGGGAACTCGGACACCATAGAAATTCGACGTCATTCAGTCAGCAAAGGAAGTCACTTTAATTGTCAAGTTACATATGTGAGTTAGAGGATTATTCGAGTATAAAAATGTATACTAATTTCCAGATATATTTTTTTCCTTTTATGGTGTCAGCCAAGCTTAATCTGAACTCCCACACATAGAGCCCTACTGAGTCTGATGTCAATGACCTATGTCAAATTGTCCTGTGCTTATTTGCCGCCTTTCAAAGGCCCGAGTCCCAACATAGTAGACAGCATAATTAGCCTGTAGAAGGCTTTATCACAGCATGTACGCATGTTTTTACGTTATTGACAGTTATGTAACATGAATTGATATGCATGTTTGTGTCATTAGAATGTATGCATTGTGTGCCAGCTTATTTCAGATTGCATTTGAAGAGGATTGTTCCTTTACACCCGGAAATAAGTCATATAACTACAGGAAAAAAATTGTGAGACTTGAGTGAGAAAGTGTCTTTTCTCGCATTTTATAGTGAGAAACACTTATTATTCCCACGGCTAGGTGGGGTTTTTACTTAATCATTGTTCATAAGCAATTCGAAATGCACTCCTTGATGACAGATTCTTAACGATGAGACTGGACATTCTCACCAAGCACAGTCATCAGGGTGTATCATACTCATAATTCACCGGAGAGAATCAACCAGACTCGCCGTTCATATAATATGTGATATCAGCCAGACTTAACTTGTTGTTCACTGCTGACAATTAACTAGATTAATTCTTACCGGTGAACAACAAGTCTAGCTGATTCTCACCAATGAACGGCGAGTCTGATTGGTACCAGTGAATTATAAATATGATACATTCTTACTGTGAAAATCACCATTCTCACTGTGCTTGGTGAGAATTTCCAGTCTCACCATTGAGAATCTGTTATCATAGTTGATTCTCACAAAGGAGTTCATTTCTCACTGCTAACCAGTGAGAATAATTGACAAGAGATTCTCACCAGCTGTGAGAAAGAGTTCTCGCTCCAGTCTCATTTTTCCCTTTAGTGTGTGACCATTCTGTAATAATATGATTTTAAGACTTTCAAGTCTGTTATAATTTTGTCGTGTCTATAATCATTTGGCACGTTGACGCATGAATTATTGTACATTTGACATTATACATGTATAAATTCAAAATAGAATTTGTGCGAATAATGTAATATCCATACTAGGAAAGATCGTTACAAAATAGTCACCAGCAGCCATATTAGATTGCACTCCGACACAAGTTGACGTGCATGTTAAAAACTCTAAATTACTTCAACTACGGTCCCTCTATCACTTCAATGTATATGGCACAGGTTATTTATTATGTGCTATTTTGCCGTGATAAAAACCAGGCTGAGTTGAGCCGTCATCTTGATGTTTTCATTTCAGTCTTGTCTTGTTTTAGTGAGGAAGTTCACCCTTCGGCTTATTCATTTGCTGCTACTTGCAAAAGTCTTTCCTGGATTTCGCTATCCTTTAAAATGCTAGCAGACTTTGCAGGATAAATTGTTCGAGTTTCGGTCAGTGAGAGAGACTGTTCAAGAGTGACCTATTTCACTTATTTAAGGTTAAAGTACTTGAGACGGGGGCAATGCAAATTTTTAGCATGGCAATATTCTTTACTTGCAGTGAAGGGTTCATAGTTTTGGGTCACACACCACGTGCTACAGCTCCTGCTGAAATGAAAGGAACCGACGTAATTCATGCTTGATTGTGACCAAGAAGTTCATTTCTCACTTCTAGTTTATCTCTATGACTTGAAAGTAAAGTAACTTCCTTCAGTGCAATTTCCGCGATGTATATTTTTTTCGTAATCTGAACCGGCACATAGTCCCTGTTAGTCTGATGTAGATGAACTATGTCAAATTTCCCTGTGTTTAATTGTTGCCTTCCACAGGCCCTAGTCCCCATGTGTGACGAAGAAGGCAGCTTTGCCTGCAGAAGGCTTCATCACAGCCTGTATTCATGTCACGTTATATTGGTAGATTGGTAATATAAATTGACATCCATGTGTGTGTCATTGGATTGCAGGCATTGTGTGGAAGGTTACTTGAGATGTGATTCGCAAATAGGTTTGTGTCTATATATACCCGGAAGCAAGTCGTATCAATACAGGATAAAACAAATAAAATTCCATCGGTGAGTAGTGATAAATGAATTCCTTGATGAAAATCAATAATGATAACACATTCTCACAGATGAGACTGGAAATCCAAACCGAGCACATGTAGAAGACTCACCATTCACTGGTGAGAATCAACCAGACTCGCCATTCATTAGTGAGAATCGGACAGACTTGTTATTCACGGTGATAATCAACCAGATTGATTCTCACCAGGGAGAACAACAAGTCTGGCTGACATTCTCACCAAGGAACGGCAAGTCTGATTGATTCTCAATAGTGAATGATGAGTATGATGCATTCTTACTGTGAAATCACCATTCTCAATGTGCTTGCTGAGAATCACCATTCTCACCGACATTAGGTTAATCTGTGACCATACTTGATTCTCACCAAGGAGTGCATTTCTCACTGCTAACCAGTGAGAATTTTTAAAAATCTCACTAATAGCGGTGAGAATAACGAGAGGCTCTCACCAATTGCGAGAAAGTGTTCTCGCTCCAGTCCCATTTTTCCTATATTGCATTCTTTTATGGTATGATTTTATGAATTGCAAAGTGTTATGTCTACACCCATTCGGCACATATGACTGAGCCTATCGCGACACATGCTGAGACAGTCATCATTTTACATTTACCTTATTAAAAGTTGAATAGAATTTGTATTCAGTTTCGTGATCTATTGGACGGGAATTTATTGCAAAAGACTATTTGCACTCGGCTAAGAGAACACTGGATGTCTGTTAAACTTGCCTCAACAGTTGAACAGTATGACAGAGTGTCTCGTGGAAAATATTACAGCTGCAACTCACTGTATCAACCAAAATCACTCTCAATACTTGGAAACCTTTGAAAACTGTTGACAAATCACTTGCCTTGGCTCAAAGCAACCATAGCCATGAAATTGCAAGGTTTTTTTTAATTCGCAATTTTCTGTCGATGGCGACCGATTGAACTCATATTAGCACATCGTTTCAATATTCTTATCGCCTGTCCCTGTTGATTGGAGAAATCGGAAATTCTTATTCTTGGTCACGGGTTGAATATCAAGGGATGGATGTCAAGAAGGTAAAACAATGTGCACGCTCCCTCTCTCTCTCTCTCTCTCTCTCTCTCTCTCTCTCTCTCTCTCTCTCTCTCTCCTCTCTCTCTCTCTCTCTCTCTCTCTCTCTCTCTCTCTCTCTCTCTCTCTCTCACATTCACAGATATGTGCTGAAGTCAAGGTTAACAGGAAACAACTCCTCAACTAACATAATATTCTCAGTAACTCTGCTCACACGAACCGAATATGTTGGCAAAGGGATCAGACGTACTGTTCTTCCGTCCAGAAACTTTCAAGAGTATTTTGACATGCATAAAATGGAATGAAGTAGTTCAATGTCCTTGGAGTACAAGATTACAGAGGCGTGATCGAATAATGTGTACACTCAACGATTACAAGAAAATAACGTCAGTTTTATAAATAGAGTTGCCTAACGCGAATCCTTGCGAACATTGCAAAGTGGAATGACATTTGATTTAGTCCAGGCAGATGAAATGCCTTTAATAAATAAAAATACACCATTCGAAAGGGAAAGTTGTAACATTATATTTACTGTAACCCGATGGACGCATATAGCTCTTCTCTGTCACAACCAAAAATGGAAACCCGACTCACAATGTTTACAGGGCCATATTACTCGACAGTTTCCTGCTAACTGACCTCACTCTTTGTTCATGTACTATATATAAACGTATCTGATTATTTGCCCTAAGGCGCTTTTTGACGTCTTAAAAAAATGGCACAAACACTTTGTTATGCCAAGGCATATCCGACTTGTCAAACTCCTTCGAAACTTGGCATCCTACGCATGATTGTAATTCTCACGGGTAGTTTGATTTGTGTTTGCTTGCCATTAACTGTTTGAGGACATTGACAATTTGTAATCTGTATTTTTGCGGTTTATTTTATTTTTTAAATTTGTCTTTGTCTTTTATTCAACTGCAAATTTGGCCGTGGTTCTATCTGTCGGTCTGTTTGACAGTCATATTTCTAATATAACACATACTAACAGTATACTCCATGCATTGCAAGATTACAACTCGATCTCTCACTTCTCCAAACTTAGTCTATTCCCAGTTCTCCTTTCTGTTTTAAAGGATGTTTAAAAAAGTGCGGATAACCAAGGAAGACATGTCATCTATGTTCCTCTCATTAGTATTTTAAGCCAACATTTAGTACATCTGTCAGCAACATGACTTATGCTCCTGTAGACCGTATTTGTTTTAGTTCCTCTGGTAACGATTAGAGATCACGCGATTGCAATTGAAATGTCTTCCTCTGTCTGCTTTACTGTCAGAATTTTTATCTCAAAAGATATTATTTACATTTCAATAAACTGTCGTAACCAGATGTACCCTATGACTGTATCGTAGACTTCCATCATTTTAAGTGTTTTACGTTTTGCATGCACGGTTGCGTTAACGTTTATTTTGCATTATTAAAATTGTCCTGAATCATAAAGTCTTCTCAATATGACTTCATAAAATGTAAATATGTTTTTTATTTGGATAGTTTGTCTACCCTATGTAATATCATAATTTTCTTCCCTGGGTTGATGGTGCGGTAGGTGGACTTAATTGACGCCAAAGTCTCTCTGAAGCCCTGTTAATCGATTATTGTTTATAATTTCAGCATTTGGAAACTTTCAAGAATTCTGCTTTTATGTCAGAATTATCTGCATCACATTTCATGTTTGTTTTTTAACCTGAAACAGTAAAAAATATTCATATTTCACAACCTTTTTCAGTGCAGATGCACTTCCTAGGCAACTTGCTGGGCACTTGCACCAACTCCTTTTTTTTTTAATTTTTTAATTTTTTAATTTTTTTATAATTTTCATTTTTTTATTTAATATTTATTTTGATTTTTACTCTTTTCAAAAAATGCTCATACAGCTTATGGTATAAGACACGGCGATGTTTGGTCACTGCAAGCAATACAAGTCAGTCCTTATTAACTTTGAAAAATCTTACTTCGGAGGAAAATATCCAATTCAGATATGGTAATATAATAGATTTACATTGACCTGGCATGAGGTGATATTCGGGGTCACGCACCACATGCTACAGCTTGTGAAAGGCAAATATCAGTATATCGACGTAATTCCCTCGTGTACTCTTCAAGTGGAAGTACTCGCCCATAAAACAAACATGTGACTCACAATGTAATGTAACCAAAATTCACCACAGTTTCATTTCTTAATTTTAAATTTTAAATTTAGGTCAGCGTAGTACAGTCTGCACCCCAACAAAACCCTGTAAAGCTTCTATCAATGAACGACGTCATGTGTTATTATGATAAATCGACTCTTATCGCTCGCGTTAGTTCTGATAATGCTTCTGCGATACACACATTTCCAAAATGTCAATCACGCTACCCCTCTGAGAAAGCAGGCTTATATTATCAAGCAACCCCTTTGCACAACAGATGAAATTCTGTGTACACTAATGTAGATATATTATTTTTTAACATCCGCTATTTATATCTGAGGGCATAATTAAAATTTTAGGTGACAGTTTGTCTGATTATGTAGCACTGTTGACGTCACAATGTCGCCACGTGTTTTAGTGAGCCGTTCGGACACGTCCGACATGTAGGGCCCACAATGTCTTCGAGTAATCTTTTCTAAATCGGCGAGTGTGCAGTCCGCGTTTCGAAGCCAGAAGCAGCGATACGCATGTTGTTTGTTATTTGTTGTTGGTTGCTGCTTCTTTGATTGATTAATTGTTTGAAGAAATGGTCAAATTGCATACGAAGAACACAAAATGTGATAACACAGATATCATAGTGCCACGGTATTCTACGGGAAATTAATATCAGATGTTAACATTTTAACTATGTTTGCATTTCGGAAGGAATTCTCAGCTTTGTGGCAATATCGTTTTCAAAAACAATTGTTTCGTCGTAGCACATGAAATATAAGTAGCTAGAGGCTACATTGAAGATTTAATGTTGAAGCAACATTTTTTTTTCATTGTTGTTTGGCGGATGACCTACTCAATCGATCGACAGCTGCACGGTGCAGCCAGTGTACTCCAGTACATTTTCAGGGTACGCAAGCAATTGACCGTGCATTCTGGTATCTAGCCAATCAGCATCGGTCCCGGTGAGACAACCGCCAGTCGATTGACATTTGTTTAGCTGCACTGTCAGCAATGATGATATGATATATTGATATTATGATAAAATCGGCAATTTGATTTTTAGGGGCAATTTTTGCCATTTTGATCAAAAATTTGATTCTCAGAAAACTGCTCATCTAGTGCCTTTTGTTGACATGTCCTTGGGGTCGATCTTTATTTGATATGTTCAAATTAAGATAAAATCTTCAACTGTGTATTTTGCTGCTATTTTTGTCATTGTTTGTCCGGCCACTGAAATGAGCTTTCAAAGATTTCCACCTACTTCATAACACATATGTTCACACATAGTTATTCTCTACATAACACAGCTTTTCTTCACTCAGTCTGGCTGCTAGGTCGCTAGTTCTGTCGTACAATGCGCCGGGGATATCGGTGATTCAGTTAGTGTCATACCACAGGGCCATATTCATTGATTAGACACAGACAGAACTACATTGACAGTTCAATTTCTATTACGGTGAACGTGCTGACACCTTAGTGGAGAAGAAAATATGTACCGGAAATATCAAGGTTGCTAATGACGTTGTTTGTAAGTCTATCAAGACTTGATTTTCCATATGGATCAATCGTACACCTGCACACACATTGTAAATTTAAATGGATAAGGCCGGTAATATTTTCGCATATCCCATTCATCAAAATGATTAAGCCCCTCACCTGCATTTCGTTTTAAGTCAATCGACATACCAAAATCATACTATGCAATGCCCACTGTGTGATTTACACTGTTCATTTCCTAAAGCTGTGTACACACAACATACTTTAAATTTTCAGAGTAAATTATGTCGACAATCTGTTCCAATGTCCGGTCTTAAAAAGCATTGTAAATAAATAAATAAACAAATAAATAAAATAAATAAATAAGCTCTGGATAGAAATTGTAGAGAAACAAACATTCTAAAAAAGTTTTAGAAATAAGACGACATACCGTATTTAACAAAGACAAACAAAAAAACAAACAAACAAAAAGAATAGGGGAACTAAGTATATCTAAAATGTCTAGCCGTGGGCGAGGGAAGCGCAGTCTCCTATTTGCGGTACTTTTGGACAGTCCAACCATCTAGAACAAATTCAGTTTTTTAATTTGGATCAAACAAGGCCAATATTTTTGGCAACATATTGACATGCAGATATCTACATTTGCAACGGAATGCTGGTCAAAAGCAGGCGTCGAAGTCTGCTCTGCAGTATATGAACATTCCTTCTACACTAGTTGGTAAAAAGCCAACATAAGAGACGAACAAAGAGTGGAGTGCGGTCTGACGCGTGGGGTTATCACAATGCGCTAACCCGACTCAGTGAATGTAGCTGGCTGTCACTGAGTGGGATATAGAGACGGCAACCTGTCCTCAATTTCTTATTTTGTGTTGCTCCTTTTACACATATGTGTCGCCTGCCTGTAGGGACATGAATGCCTGCTTTCTATATTTGATGTTAATCTTACTGTCTTTGTACTTTCTGCCATTCACCTAATTCTGACGGATGCATGTCCATACTTGAAGTCGCTTTTTTGGTATACACACTTGGCGATTAGGCGCTTTCAATATTTTTTTGTTTGTTTGCCGTCCGTGTGCTGGTAGGTTTTCAGAGAATATGAACGAAACATAATGTTAGCACTATAACAAATAAAAAATATTGTTCTTCCAAAAGAAACCGAATTAAATGAGCTTATGTAAAAAAACTTGTGTTTTTGTCTGTGTTTATTGTTTCCCTGGCTGGCAGGTAGAGTTTTCAAAAATCCAAGGACGGCAAACAATGAATTTTCTTTAAATAGCCTAAAGGTAGAATACGCAACCGAGACAAATATCTCGACTCTCCAACTTTTATAATTCTTTTCTGATCTACAACTTGTGGGGGCTCATGTTGAAGCTTGTGAAGTAAGAAAGCTTTTCACAGTCTTAGTCTTTTAAAAATCGAAAATTATATTTTGTCTCATACAGCTAACACAAAAGCAAAGATGGCGGCCATTTTGAATTTCAAGAGGCGATAAATATGGATAAATTTGCTTCTCTACTATCAAATTATGCAAGATGACTCTTGATTCTTATTCTTGATTTCAAAAGGGAACTGTTTCAAGTTTCCCTCCGGAAACTTGGAGCAGAAGTTTAAGTCTTTCAATTTCGAGACATGAACTGCCTTAATTTCGATAAGCGGAACTAAGTTGTCGGCCACACCTGATAGATGGTTATGTTGTGTTTGGAAGCGGAGTCGACAGCCAGAACGGCAGGAGGCTGATCGACTGACGTGACGTGGCGTGTTGCAAACCGAGGTACCGCATGGCCGCAGCGGATGCCTGCCACAACACCACAGGCAACTGATATACATTCAATGACTCCCGCTGTCAAGATTACCGGGTTGTGTTTGCGCAGCGTCAGTAAACGTGGATTTTTTTATCGTATGTTTACATTTTAGATATGTGCAAAGTAAGCCACGGCAATAAATATCCCAATATCAGCGTTTGTTTTGAGTTTAAGTATTGCTTTCGCGCTACAGACGACATAATGGCTGACGTATGCGATAGCCAAAAAAGAAGCGTGTACTGCATGAGAAGCTGGTACATGAAAAACAATTTCCGTCTATCATTATCATGTGTATGGCTGCTATGATTATAATATGGCGGCACAGCTGGTACTATAAATTTATTATTATCAGGCTAATGTACTGTTCGGGTTCTGCTATTATCTTGTTTATTTTGGACTGGGATGCATGGTTGTATAGACCAAAGTTGTTGCCTTGCGACCATTTTAGTGGACTGGTAATACTCTCTATGCCAAGCAAGTGTGTCATTTTTCGGGTGTTACTAACATCCGAAAAAGAGTCGACATGATTGAAGAGTCGACATGATTGGAGTACAATGGCTGCCATTGGCTATTGACACCGATTCTACGAAATGACGTTTACGACAAGACATTTATTATACCTCCTTCTAGTATTGAGCACATACCAGCGTTCGCATTTTACTGAGGAGGAAATCACCTTGGGGCTTTGGTGGGAAAATCCCTTCACTGTTGAATGCAAATAACTGACAGTACAACTCGGCTTACACAAGTAAGCTTATAATTTAAGAGAATTGTGACCCAGTTGCCGTATTCTACGCAAAATTAGCTATCATGTTTAATTTTCAGGTAGCTACGAATTGGGCAAGTGTGGTTTAGTGCGTCACGGTCCCTTTGGCGTGGACAATGTAACTCCGGAGTTGCAATTGTGTTAGTCATAATTGGCTATACATCACAGTCCACCACTTCTGTGCAGACTGCAGAGTGTCAGTACATACGCAATGACTGGCTTCAATACTCTGAACTCACATTATTCCTTTCGGGTATGCATTGAGTCACGGTTCTACAGTCGAAGAACCGCTGACCCGAAGTAAACGAGTGCGGTTGCCTTTTCCGATATATATATATAGAGTCAACAGGTCGTGACAAGAAACACTTGCGTTTTCAAGCAGTCTTACGACACGACGACAAAACAATGTCTGATATATGTATATTTTAGCAACGAATAAGCACCGCTTTCTCAGTCTATGATGTCAGTATGGCGTGTCGGTACAAACCTTTCATAGGGAATATAGCTTTCATTATTTTATTTCTACACCCGTTTAATTAGCGTATTCTCCCGGCAGTTATGAGTAACACATCACGGTCCCCCCCCTTTTAATGGCGACTATTATAGATGCAAAGCGGCCATATTAATAAATTTAGCTTCCGAACGACAAACATTCATGTTTGCGTTGTGGGCGGAGCATTACCGTTCTTCATGCTGTTATCGACAGACTGTGGAATAATTATGGCCTTTTAAATCGCATAATATACTGATGCCGGTTTGACCTGTGTAAGGTCAATCGTTCTGTACACAGTAAACAAGTCACTGTGAACTCTGTCCTGCGAGTGACAGGTAAAACAAGTGCAGATATTTAGCGGAGCGGCATTCTTTACAGAGCAGCAGTGTTGATTTAACAAAACATATTTATAAGTATCGTGAAACACCTGTAGAAAGATGATAATTTTGGGTGACGGGGCACGCATATTCTGCCAACTTGGCAACTATAAGACTATTCATCAGCGTGGGTTCTTTCTAGCCACCACTCCCACAATGTAACAACATCTTCGTCAGCACTGACGTTGTATATCAAAAACGTACTCGCAACCTCGTCCTCCTGCTCTGCCAGACCTTGTAATTATTCAGTCACATACATTATCTCAGCTTCCCTTTACATTACAGTTTATATGTCTGTGGGGACTAACTATTTGTAACGCGTCGAGTTGAGTTCACGTGGTGCATTTTGGTGATTTCCTATCTCTTCATGATGATCATCTCCTCGCTCAGCGTAGGAATCATGAAAAGTGTTGGAGTCCTTAGAGAGATATCCCCGAAATGCGCTCAATCATTGAGACACGGAAGTATGGATGTGACGGCTTTATGTCACCCTGTTCGGTGGTTTTCCTTTCAAATTGGTAGAATGTCTTATGTGTTTGTGGTTCATAAGACCTTCTAAATTTAGAAAGTAGAAGAAACGGGTTTTCCCAGTTTCAATGACTCGCACTTTGTCTAAATCCGGGACCGGATGACGTGTCTTAGGCTGCGGGAAACAATGGCCTTTTCGAGGAGCATTAGACCGGATAACCTCAGATGTACAACACGTGGGCACTTGACAGACATTGCTAGTTCCCCCCCCCCAACAAAAAAACCCGCGCTTTCGCTAGCTTTCACCCTATTTATCTTGACAACATGAGGTTACAAGTCTGAACCTGCCTCTCCGCGATTTCAAGATGATATAAAACTGAGTTTTTGACGAGCAAGTATGGAAAGGGCATAAAGCTTACCTGTATGTACGTGAATCAGTGTCGTTTATTCGGTCGGTCGGCTTCTAGTTGTCACGGTCACCACTTTAAGATAAGACGTTTCTGCAAAATCCTTGTTGATGTTGTCTTGTGAAGATTCTAACGACGTCAACGCTCTGTTTTTTGCTGTGTTTTTTTTTTTTCGTTTAAGTGCCTATTCGGCCAAAGGGGTCAGTTAAGGTCACACGCGGAAACAGTTTGGCATTTCCAATTTTTATTAACCCCGCCTCGCAAACACCACCTTTCGTTTCCTTAAAGAACTCGGGTCACAAAGAATGTCTTAAAATCGAATATGTTTAAATTTAATGTTGTTTAATTTGTTGATCTGTTCATTTGTTCATCTAAATTTCCAAACTGCTGTGTGGAAATTTTGAGATGAATGACATTCAAAAATGAAAGTTAAAACTAAAGGAATACATTCGGCGGTAAATATGTGTTGATCTGAATTCACATGCGTGCGTTGCCAGCTAGAGTTCAATAGTTTACGCGTCTCTGCCTCATTTGAATGGAACGCGGAAAAACCTGTCACAGAAAATACGGTCTATTTATAAAGCAGTGAATTGTATTACTCAGGGATAAAGGTTGAAGGTTAGGTCAACTTAAAAACGAATGTATAACATAATACACGACATACATTGAGGGCGTATGCGCGATGTGAGTTTAGAAAGTTTAACTCTATCCGACGTCGTGCTTACTTCTTCAAACATCTTTAAGACACACTTCGGCACTTTCTGTTGAACATAAAGCAAAAATGTGCATTTTTTTATTTCTCTGGCGTACAATTTCGTGATGTTTACTGATACAGTCCACAAATTCGACGGAGAGATTCATATTGCATGAGAGCTTATTCCATAAATGTAGGATTGCCACGTTTTATGTGACTAAATCAATGAATAGAAACAATAAATAAGCGAATAGAAGAGTACTAAAAATATAAAACCAAATAACCTGGGTTTCAGAGTTTAACTTGTTGCCCACTGTTCGCAGCGTCAATATTCAATCTTTCACATTGTTATTGTAGGAACTATGGAATATTTAGGAAAAAATGTCATTTATTAATTTTGATCAGTCTAGAATACACGTAGCTAAAATTGCCCTGCTATTTGGGTTGCTTTAAGTCTTCACGAGATGAAGATAGAAATTTTAATCTAAGAACGAAATCTTCATGCGGCTTTCCCATTCCACCCCACTCCCCTCCGCGCGATCTTATTGTTTAAAATAAGGCGGTCGCCGGAGCTGCGCGTGTGCGATTTTCGTATTTACAAACAATGAATTTCATGCATGATCTTTAGGTGTATCATTTCAACATAGCTGCAACATTGACATTGTACGATATTCATTGTTAGCAAACATGTTTCAACTTTCATCAATCGCCAACGTACCCTAGATACAGTGTTTACATCGGTCGTAGGGGTCCCTGGCAAACCTTTGAGCAGATTTCCGACCACGCCACCCCCCTAACTCAAGTTGGAAAGAAGGCCATCTCTTTTCGGTTAGGATATTTGATTGTGCGTCTTTTTTACATTACCTAAGTTTTTTTTCAAATCTTTATAGTCTTAAACCTATTTTTAAAGTGTTTATTATCGTAATGGATGCAAAACGAAGCAATCAGCACCGAATACCGTAGTGGTAGGCAGCTTGGTCGATCACCTAGAAAATCGTAACACATAACTCGGATGGAAGGAAGTTTCACTCTGGCTGTGACTAGCGCCCCCAACGAAAATCGCCCTTTTTACTTTCCGTGACTCAAAAAGCATTCTTCCTTGTACTATGTCACAGTTTGTAGATACTAACATCCGACTAAGGAATAGCCGAAAGGAGGGAATTTTCGTCAAGTTTCTTGCGGTGAAAGGAGACCCGGGAGATTAAAAAAGTCATAAGATAATATATTTCTTTGTTCCTGGTGAGAAACGTGGGAGGTTTCCGTTATGGAATGACGAAGATTGGACCATGCAGCCGGCAAAACATGGTCTTGCCAATATTAGTGTTTGTAGGTAAGTGATCGCCTTTAAATGCGATCGCCTTTAAAGTAGCACACTCATATGTTGAGCAGACATACAGGATTTCCATCCCCTTGTTAGACCCTGGGAGCTGTTTGCGACATATCGGGGACTTTAGAATTCGTTGTAAAATGTTCCTAAAACTAACTAACAGACAACGCTGAGACCGCATCGACATGATATAATCCTGACCTCAATCCAACACTCACACTGAACTCATAAACGTCCTCTCTCGGAATAACTGCTGTGCGAACAATGATTTTACCAAAATAGTTGATGGACAGTAAGCTGCAGTATTCAGCATTTTAGGTTGCCTATTTATTAGAGATCAATGCAGGGGATATTCACAAACAATGCTGAGGTGATCTGATCGGATTTTTAAGATCTGATTTTTAAGATCCTGTTCCCGTCTTTATGATCAAAATTTTTGAGGGCCCCCCCCAAAAAAAAACAACAACAACAAAAACAAACTGAACATTATCATACAGCCGAATATGATTACTGAGCAATGTATGCGCAGACAAAATAAACTTATACTGCGCAATTCTGCTGCCTGATGATCGACACTACATTTTTCAACTCACACGTGAATATTCTGCAGTGGTTATACAAAGTCAGCAGTTTTAGAGCCATATTCCAAAAGCAAGTTCTTAAATTGATTCATGTTAAATGCATCAGTTGACGTTTTGGATTTATCAGTCTAGCCGACTCGAAATAATTCAAAGCACGATGGGACAATGAAACCCGCCGAAAAACACGAAGGATATCGATCATTAGAGATTACGCAAATTATGAATTCCTGCCTTTATTTTGCCATAATGCAAAACTGAGCATTGTGACCTACAAAAAAGTATAAAAAGTACAAGACATAATATGACCTAGATGTTACTTACATAAGTTTTACAAATTGACAAAAGCGGAAGGTTGGAAAGTCAACCAAATAAAACTTTCAACTCTGAAAATGAAGGGTGTCACAATTACAAGCTTTGTTAAAATAAGAAAACTTCAATTGATCCAATTTTCTTCATTTCACTTAGCATATTGATTTTCAAACTTCCCATTTGTGTTATTGTACAATGAGAATGTAAACATTTATTCACTGCATGAACTTAAAACGAACGGTTTTATATATTTATTTATTAGTGTTTTTGTGAAAAACGGTGACTTTTCGTCGAATGTGCGTAGAAAAGCAAGCATGATGACTAACTGTTTTCTTTAATTTTTTATTATAACACGATTGGAACTAATTTGGTATAATTGGATTTTCATATTTTTCAAATTTCTCAAACGTGTTAGGTTCCGTATACCAATGTGTGATATTCAAAATCGGATCTTGCTGTTTGTGATATGCCTGCTTTGTGTTCTGTGCAAATATTTGGTTTTGTTACATTTCTTCGACGTTCAATCTTGAAAACTCCTAGATAAGCCAAGTTTAACAATAACCCGACTTATCGACTTGCCCTCACTCAACATATTTTTTTGCAATCAATCGGAAAGCAACCCAACAGCATTCATATCTGGTTGATTGAGTTTTGTGCATGGTGATGTGTATACTGTAAGTGTATAGTATGTTTAGTTGTTTTGTGTGTGGAACTGGGACGCATTCTAGCATAATTATACACAATGCAGAAATATCTTCAGTTGCGCATTGTGCATGTTCCTAAAGAGGCGTTTTGCTGACCCTATGTATGTTGACATCAATGCGTAAGTTTCATATCAATAAAATTGGCAAACAACCCATGTATAGGTAAAGAAGCTATCTCTATTTTTCCTTGATTACGTGCATACAATGAATTGTAATGGTCTGAAAAAAAATTGTTCAAATTCAAAACCAAGGATGAAGCACATTGCGTATAAACATCACACTACCGTAATATCGAAAAAGGAAGCAAACGAAAAGGACAGAAATGTAAAGTCTAAGTTAGGCTAACAACTTTGCTGTAAGTAACTCACTAATTGGAAAACATATATATATATATATATATAATATATATATATATATATATATATATATATATATATATATATATTATATATATATATATATAATTAAATAATAACACATGAGAGCGAGGGCAAGATCACGATTTATTGCCTGCCCAAGGGATGGTGGTCATGATCGAAATATTGATGATGCCCGAGCCGTAGGCGAGGGCATCATCAATATTTCGATCATGATCACCAGCCCGAGGGCAGGCAAAAAATCGTGATCTTGCCCTAGCTCTCATGTGTTATTATTTTTATTACACCGAACAAACTTCTTCGAGTACAGTTCGCCTTTCTGCATGAGTCCGGACCTCAGCGTAAAATGTTGTCAGTGCCAAGTCTAGGGTTGCCGCTGAAAGTTTGCCGATCTCCTCGGTCGCGTATCCAAATTTGTTGCTTGCATAGTCGCTGAATACAGAAATTGCATTCCTTGTTGCCATTTTCGTTCGTTTGCTGTTTACTTGCATCAAAATATCGTCTAACTGTGCCGGTGACAGCTCTGCATGACGTTTCGCAGCGATAGTAGCAAGTACAAGCGAACGACAATTTGTTATGCGCAGAAAGGATGCGCAGTAAGTAAAATGACGTCATCCATGTAATATCAAATGCAGAGGGCATCATCAAGTTCGCAGAGGGCATCATCACGTTCGCAGAGGGCATCATCACGTTCTTTTACATGTCACGTGAGTTGTGTTTAACCAATGGCAGTGCACGCTGAATGAGTGAGGTGTAATAAATATATATATAATATTGCAAATAAGTAATTTGAAGTATTTGTGATTGAATCTTATTTTTTTGGTGGAAGTGAATTCTATATTGTGCTTTTCCAGTTAATCAAATGTTAAGAAAAAACATTTGTAATGTACAGTCTTGCCATTATTTTCTACATTTCCGGATAGTTCAATATACATGTCGTAAGAACTGTTAATACGATAACAATGATTAAAAATAAAATAAAACGAACAACAAAGCAGCAAAAATATATACTGTCTTGGTACAAGCCAGCTATGTTTACTTCAAAATTTTATTTTATTTTATTCCATTTTATTTTATTTTTCGCAAAAGAACTGTGAGCACTCTTAATTACGCATTTAACAAGAAATATATCTCCTGGGTATCTAAACAAAATGAAATAGAATTTGCATTCCGATTTTTCTTGTTCCATTGTCACTTTAATGGGCGTATAATGATAGATTTATCGATTTTTAACACCACCTAGATGGTACGTCCTAACCACACAAACAAGAGCCTCCGGAGTGTGGAGCTAAGAATCCATTCACTTCTGTCTGAAGATTGCAGGTTGCAAGAAACTTAAGGCTAAAAAAGAAATGTTTCTGGTCAGCGCGCGCTCGTCACTTGATCAACAGCGCGTCACCTTTTTCTCCTGTTTTGTGGCCGGCGGTCGCGGCAAACTACGTACTGCTTCAGCAAGCTATAAATCAAGTTTAAGGGTCACTGGACACTGGTGGCGGGCTTCATACATCTACCTCATGCATGTACCACTTTCTCCAAATATTTACCCACAATTCAACGTCTATTTATTAGTAATACACACATTGCGCAAGGGTGCTTGGGAAGGATATTTCAAGGTATAAGGTCCACCCAGCATGGCCGACCTCTTAATCCGTCAACAAGGTGCACGTACGTTCTGTGTATTGACATGTTAATCTCAGTTCAAATTAATTACATTCGGGTCAAAGATCTTAAGATCCTTTGGCCTTGACAGACGACCTTACTAAGACTCTTCCATGATTTGAGCAGGGTTTTTTGAATACTGGCGATAGATTTGTCCTGGAGCCGGAGTATTCTGATTTTCCCGTAGAGAGTAGCGTGAGTACTTCAATGATGGGCAACTTTCAGTCAATGCCAATTCAGTGACAATTCCAGCACTCGTCGAGTTTGGAAATATGTCACATTTAATTTAACTGGTGGTGAGCTGCAGAAAGAGTCGAGACCAGTGCCAGTGCAGTGCAGAATGCCTTTCAGTTGTTCAATGGGCGGTGCAAAAAAAGAAAACGTGGCCGAAACAGCGACAGCTTGACAGACCTAACGCTCGTTACAAGCTGCACAATGACATTGTACAGTCGCTGCAAGGGCAGAATCTAGGATGGAACTACGGCAGCAGATCTCTTGGTGACCAATTTGTGAACGTTTTAGGGGATGCACTATTTGACCCTCATCGCTCAAAGTTATCCTTTACAACAGTGTGTGATTCCAGAGTTGTATGACATATTCCAAGGCTACAACTGTCCATCAGTCCACAAACATGTTTGTAAACCACTGAAGGCAGACGAACTACATAATTCATCACAACTTTTGTTCACAACATTCTTGAACAGGTATGTTTCATGAAATTTTGTCCTGCTTCAGTGTTAAAACTATCGAACGGGTATGAAGTGTTCATTAAAAAAATACAGGAAGAAATTAATCTGTAGTGCCATTTTGAATAGATATTGTTTTGAAATACCACAATATATGTTTAAAAAATAAGTGTCATTTGAATTTAATATTTAAAAATACAATTAAGACTCTGAAAAAATTAATGTATACTGTGTGTGTATGTATGTATGTATGTATGTATGTATGTATGTATGTATGTATGTATGTATGTATGTATGGATGTATGTATGTATGTATGTATGTATGTATGATGTATGTATGTATGTATGTATGTATGTATGTATGTATGTATGTATGTATGTATGTATGTATGTATGTATGTATGTATGTATGTATGTATGTATGTATGTATGTATGTATGTATGTATGTATGTATGTATGTATGTATGTATGTATGTATGTATGTATGTATGTATGTATGTATGTATGTATGTATGTATGTATGTGCGTATGTATGTATGTATGTATGTATGTATGTATGTATGTATGTATGTATGTATGTATGTATGTATGTATGTATGTATGTATGTATGCATGTATGTATGTATGTATGTATGTATGTATGTATGTATGTATGTATGTATGTATGTATGTATGTATGTATGTATGTATGTATGTATGTATGTATGTATGTATGTATGTATGTATGTATGTATGTATGTATGTATGTAGTATGTATGTATGTATGTATGTATGTATGTATGTATGTATGTATGTATGTATGTATGTATGTATGTATGTATGTATGTATGTATGTATGTATGTATGTATGTATGTATGTATGTATGTATGTATGTATGTATGTATGTATGTATGTATGTATGTATGTAGTATGTATGTATGTATGTATGTATGTATGTATGTATGTATGTATGTATGTATGTATGTATGTATGTATGTATGTATGTACGTATGTATGTACGTATATGTATGTAATGTATGTATGTATGTATGTATGTATGTATGTATGTATGTATGTATGTATGTATGTATGTATGTATGTATGTATGTATGTATGTATGTATGATGTATGTATGTAATGTATGTATGTATGTATGTATGTATGTATGTATGTATGTATGTATGTATGTATGTATGTATGTATGTATGTATGTATGTATGTATGTATGTATGTATGTATGTATGTATGTATGTATGTATGTATGTATGTATGTATGTATGTATGTATGTATGTATGTATGTATGTATGTATGTATGTATGTATGTATGTATGTATGTATGTATGTATGTATGTATGTATGTATGTATGTATGTATGTATGTATGTATGTATGTATGTATGTATGTATGTATGTATGTTGTATGTATGTATGTATGTATGTATGTATGTATGTATGTATGTATGTATGTATGTATGTATGTATGTATGTATGTATGTATGTATGTATGTATGTATGTATGTATGTATGTATGTATGTATGTATGTATGTATGTATGTATGTATGTATGTATGTATGTATGTATGTATGTATGTATGTATGTATGTAGTATGTATGTATGTATGTATGTATGTATGTATGTATGTATGTATGTATGTATGTATGTATGTATGTATGTATGTATGTATGTATGTATGTAAGAAGCGGTATGAATCTATCAGGACTTTGAAACTCAGTGGCCTGCCTACTAGAGCAATGCTTTACACATACACACCTGGTGGAAATATATCTAATCAGCATTTCATATGAAAAGAACCTGCAGACACTCCTAGTGAAACGGTCAGTCTAAAAATGCACAGCTTACCATTGAAATAGAGAAAGAAGCACCAAAGTATCACACACGACAAATGAGTAGAGAGTTTTCTGACAAAGTATGCACTCTAGCCAAGGTAAAACCAATGCATCTCAGAGAGCTGTATCGTCTTTTGACAAATGATTCTGCTGCCCCTCCACACAACAGGAAGCAGAAAGAGACTAGAGAGTGGTGGAACTTGGTGATCCAAGATTTTCTGTGACTTGCGTACCAGGCCGCCCTCCTATGTACGAGAAATATTGGGAGGTGACAGCTCAGTACATAAACAATGTGGCAGAGACTGCAGTGCATGAGCGGAGACATGAGTCAGTCACTTACATGGCAGCTGCTATGAGTGTTCGACATCTTCGTGATGAAGTAACCAAAAGGTGCCCTGAAAATACACCTGTTCCATCAAAACAATGGTTGCGCCTCCAATTCTGGCCAAAAAATCGATATACTAGATCAGCCGTAAATCATACTGGTAAACTTGAAGTGAAGTATAGGGTCCAACAGCGGCAACTGCGAAAACCACACACTGACAGTCACTATACATCGGCCTATTTCCATAACTTTAAAGAAATGGCCATCAAGTTTGGTTGCTATGTTTCCTTTGTGTTTCTTGATGACAAACACAAAGCTAAAGTTGGGGGAACCAGGAGTACCTGTGGCGGCAGTAGAAAGGG
This sequence comes from Ptychodera flava, assembly GCF_041260155.1. Classification (NCBI taxonomy): domain Eukaryota; kingdom Metazoa; phylum Hemichordata; class Enteropneusta; family Ptychoderidae; genus Ptychodera; species Ptychodera flava. The sequence continues at coordinate 2,283,065 of NW_027248354.1, read as the reverse complement.
GATAGCAAGTCTTCGTTGGTCTTAACACACGTTTGTAATAAGCTGACCATGACTTCACAAAGATGACACTGACGCCTAGTGTTGCATTGATGGTTGATGTGCCAAGATCGATCACTGACAGCTTTTATCGTGGCAGAGTGTTTGTTGGCATCAAGTGCAGCACTTTTGGACCATCTTCACCCCAGCGACGAGCCACTGAACTGAAGAAAGTGCTCCATACACTTGATGATGATGCTCCCATGAAACTGATGTACAGTGACGGCGAGCCTGACCACAGAGTTACATACTCAAGTGTACAGCTCTCCTTGAACTCAGTTATCCTAAAGGAGGACCTTGATGCTATCATAGCAGTTCGTACACCACCCGGCCACTCTTGGAAGATTCCTGCTTAGCGGATTATGTCAATTTTAAACATTGGCCTTCAGGCAGTTGGTGTAATGCGTAATGAGTGATGAGTCAGAGAAGCTCTTGCAGAAGTGTAACTCCAGACATGAAAGATGTGAGGGAAATGGCAAAGAAAAATCCACAGCTGAAGGAAGACATAAAGGATAGTATTCAGCAACCAGTATCATTGATCTCATCTATTGTACAGAACTTGCAACTCAAAGAAGAAAAGTTCAGTGTCTTCACAGTGCCAGTGATGAAGAAATAGATCAATGTTGGACCAACTTCACCAAATAGATGACAGATTATCTATCAAAATGACCAAGAAGCAAGTACTTCAAAGTGAGAACATGAAGGACTTTTATGACAAGCATGTAATGGAGAGACATTATGTGTTCAGTGTGATGAAATGTTCTGACAGTGACTGTAAGTTCCACAAAGTCCCAAGACTGCCAAATGATGTTCTCATTGGACTTCACTATTTTCCAGACCAAGTTCTGTATGACTCAGGTATGCACTATAAACCATTGGCCGAAGTGTATGGTACAGTGACAACTGAGAAAGACAGGCCATATTGCATCTTTACAGTCAAACACATCTACCACCAAAGGCCATGGTCTTCCATTCAGTCCAAGTGCCCAAACTGCCTGCGGGTTAAGCGTACAGTGATGTGTCAGGAATGTGACAAACCAAGAGTGCTGCATGACACAAACAAGCATGAACTTGACCAATTAGATGCCGCAATGGAATAAGTAGACTTCACATGTAGAACAGATATCCACAATTTCATTCCTGAAGGACAACCAGGTAACATCATCAGCAAAGTCTATGTTCGGCATGATCTGCAATGCACATACCATACTTCTCATCGTCTGTATGTGTTTCCTGCAATTTGCAGTCATTGTGGTGAAGATTTACTGTCTGGAGCGAGAGCTGCTGACATATACCCAACATGTACTGATTGCTATGACATCAAACCAAAACGGCTGAAGAAAAAGATAAAATTCTTTGGGGCGTATGATCAGTAACTGCATAAACAGTATATATGTGACTGTATTGATAAAACTATAAAACTGACCCTACTCCCTCCCTTGAGGGAAAAAATCGCGTCGCCGCACCATTTTTTAAGAAAGGCGTGACCAGAATCATTCCTTTTTTGGCCTTAGCACAAATGTTAATACTCTTTTACTTAGAATAATTTGTGTTACCATAATATTCTGCCTTTCGTGTCAAGGACAGTAATATCATCTCCAAAGAGAAAAAATAATATACTTATATATATATATATGTATGTATATATATATATATATATATATATATATATATATATATATATATATATATATATATATATATATATATATTATAACATTTATGTATATTAGTATGTGGTAGGTAGGTCCAAAACATAATCATAGAATATTATTTTACTGATACACAATCCTGTCATAATATCCATGCTGAGTAAAAGACGATAGCAGGTAAGGGTTTAGAGAAAACAGTCATTGTGACTGAAGCATTGTATCCGAAACCTCCGAACTGTTTGTTTCAGCTGTTGTTTCAACATCTTCTTGTGCGTCATCAATACCGCCTTTCATGTCTACATAATCCTACAAACATTAAAATAACAACGAAATCAAAATAAATTATTACTCGTTGGTAATGGTCTGGTTATTTGGCATAAATTATACAAACTCAGTGTTCTACCCGAACAGCACAAGTCGCTCTATGTCATTTTTATATGATTCTCTTGAGTCCAAGTGAAGAGGGACTTTTTGAGCAATCAGCGTATTCGTTTGTTATAAATGTTGGTGATGTCGCTTTTCTTTAATAAACCACACCAGCGCCGTTTATCACAAGTATCTCTCTTTGATTGAAAAGTTTCTCCTTCTCTCTGTGATTATATCGCCTATTATCAGAGGAAAAAGCTCCTCTGTTAAAAGAAATTGCTTTACTGTTTGTTGTGTTACGACTTCTTTCTTTACATTTGTTTTATTCATGGCATCATGCTTTATTTTTAATACAGAGGAGAGACACTTAAAATGTCTCTCTTCCCTGTATACATGGTGCTGGTCTGGTTTGTGAAAGTAAAGCGATATCACCAATATTTATGTAATGATAAAAACAAATACGCCAATTGCTCAAAATGTCCCTCTTCAGTTTGACTCAAAAGAATCACATTCTAACAACATGGAGCGACTTGTTGGCATTTTAGTCTCCGAGACGCCTGAAAGCCGCTTGGAAACGACAGACGACCAGGACCTGACGACTATTATTCGACTGGCTTAGGTATAGAACTGTACTGTAACTTGTGTGTTACTCAGTCAATAAAGTACGACGACTTAGAGTATTTATGTGTACTTGTTGATGTCTCTTCTACTTCAATTTTCTACCCCAGAGTGTACGTATAAATACACCCTATAACCGCACACTCGAGTATATACATGAAAAAACACAATACTATCCAATTCCATTCAGCTCACACTGCATTATGTCAAATAGTAATGAGCCCTGAAAGATGTACGCAAAAAATTGAGGATGAACTACATAATTAATGTCAACGCATAATTCCAAAGCCTTTTTCTACAAGTCTGTATAACGAACGAAAGAGAGTTTTCAAACAGACGAGCCAGTTTTCCAAGTTTCGCTCTTTTCAGCAAACTACTTGTCGAAATTAGGTA